>NC_062278.1:184710197-184900197 GCF_902655055.1 Lutra lutra | reverse complement strand
GTCAAGACCTGTTATGGATGCAAAAGGCATTTGGAAGGAATGGGGCCCTGTTCACACATCGCCAAAGACCCGCCCTCGACAGGGCTGAGTTTAAGTGTATGAGGCACAATATAGCTCTTGTTTATCGCCATACGGAAGAAGCGTATACGGAACAGACACTAGGAGATTAAAAAAACCTTCCAAAAATAAAGCCAGAAAACCCAAAGCAGAAGAGGAAAAGTAGAGTGCTTCCTTTCTGTGTGTGTGAGAGACGAGACTATTTCAACAGCTGATTCCACCCTCAAAGTATACAGCGCACATAAAATAAATACAGGTCACAAAAATTAACAAATCATCATAACTGCCTAATACATCCTGGGCTGGCTGCGGAAAAACAAGATCATTCTGGATTTATATCTGTAAGTATGGGATTTCCTGGACAGCTAATATCCACAAACAATCAAACACAGGAGGAACACGGGGGAAAAAGGCAGCATTATTTCAAATTTGAGCTGGGAGTCGTGATTTGTAAAGGGCTGAACAGGAACTGGAGCTGAAATCCGAAGCAAGGAAATTCTTCTACTAGGCACTGATGGACATTTCTCTGTTTCTCTTGGCTCTGTGTAGGTTTTTAGGTCACTGGGTTTTGAATGCGATGCCAAGTGAGAATCTCACTAGCACAGAAACTTTGAAAAGGACAACTAACTTAATCCCTCAATTTAAATAAAATAATAATAATAAAAAAAATCTAATGATACTTCACTCAAGAGTCAGAGCTTTTTATGAGACCTGTTGCCAATATTAGTGTCTTGGAATGATCTCATCTTTCATCCTGGCGAAATTCCAACATACAATTTCATTAACCCAGGTACTGCAGGTGATAAAACTCATTTTTCCCTAAAGAGACAGCTAAAAAGTACCAGTTATACATTTATGAAGTACCAGCAATCAAAATTATGGATTTTCTAAAAGGTTTTTAACTACTTTTATTGAAAGGAAAATCGCTGTCTCAGACTTTTGTGACACTGCTGCTAATAATAAATTTTACCATTTAGACATGGCCATAATATGGTAGACACTGTCAATAAAAGTATGGAGCAAAGATGATCCCTGTCTTTTAAGTAATACCTTCTAATTACACGCCGGAAATGATCATGTGAAGTATGTAACTAATGGCTCTTGAAAGAGAAGAACACACAACAATGTATCTCGAGTGGTACAAGGTACTGTATACACACACTCAGTTATATGCAGAATTAACCGCAGGATAGACATTAGAGAATTTGTCTAAAGCTTCCAAAGTCTACAAGGAAAAATTAAATTTCGTTTGCATTTCTGACTAAAGTCTGTTTGCTGGAAAAAAATGGGTTCAAAGGCTATTTGCTTCTTTCTTTTTTTGAGCAAAGTGGTGGCAAGGGGCCTGTTATCTTCGGCAAATTTGTCTAAACTTTTCTATCCAATATTCTATAGATCACTAGAGGGCACTGTGGTATTTAGGCCACTCTGACCTCTCTGAGTACTTGGAAAGGTCCTGAACTCCCAAACAATGTCAGAAAGGTGAAAGGGCAGACTTTTTAAGGGGGAGGGGACGAGTTCTGGTAGCAACCACTTCTTAATTTTTCTAAAGCAAGGCAAAAATGCACGATCAGAGTAAAAGTCAAATTCATCCAAAAACCCTGAGCTCACCTTGTGATACTCCAACACTTGTCACTTGGGGGGGGGGGTGTCTGCAGGGGACCAGTGTCATCCCCATATTCTGGAGATTTCAATGGTGGGGCTGGGCTTAGATTTGCAGACACCCACTTTCAAGCCCGCTACTCCCTCTACATGTGCTCAAGCCTCCTGCGAAAACTGGAGGCAATTTCACTGCAGAACCTTCAGGCGTGCAAACCGAGAGCCACAAATGGTTTGAAACAATTTATGATATCCGGCCTCCTTCGACATGTATTAGCATATACCTGGTTTCTTTAACATACACTTTGTTTTTCCAAAACCACAAACATGGTTGCTGCAACTTCATGTGGAAGTGCTTAAGGGGCGGAAAGTTAACACCTTTGTGATCCCTGCAGCCTCTCCGTGGTTGTTAAACAAAGGCCTCTTTGTGGAGGCTTTCTCGAGATGTTTTCTTAACATGTTCCAAGTAGTTTTAGGCCGGGAACTAAAGTAAACAAGATGTTACCATGATAAAAACACTTGTGAAAACATTACAGAGCGCACTTAGTAGTTTCTTTCACATAAAACTCTTCACAGTTTTGAGAAGTAAAATTCACAAAAAAAATTTTTTTTTTTTTTTTTTTTTTTTAAAGCAAATGGCCGATGAAATGACCTCAACTGCCTGCAGTTGTCGACCTTTTATGAAAGGGTCAAAGTTCCGGCCCTGGGCATTTTCCTTCACCTTTTCTTCTCCTAGCCTATTAGAGCATGTAGAACATTTATTTTGTTTTAATAAATAATATACATCCGTCCAACATGCAAAGGAATGGTTTGTTGTCCATGGTGCTCTTCTCCAAGACAAACAGCTCCAAAATAAAAACAAAACAAAAACAAGAATTCCTTTCAAATGGATACCAAGCAAGGATGCACATTACGCTCTTCTGAGATGTGACACAAATGACCATCTAGAAGAAAAACTCAGGGAAAGAGAGAAATTCTTCCCACGCACGTGAGACTACCTGGTATTTGTGAAACTACAGGTCTGGGTCTGATTTTACATTCTAAGTTAGAAACAGGGAAATGCGGTCATGATTCAACCTTCAAATCCGCTCCTCCACTCTCTCAACAAACTGTGTGAGCCCTTTTTGAAAAGAAAAGGGGGAAGAATTATAAATCCGTGTTTCCCCAGGGAATGGCTGTGTCTTCAACCGGGTTTGAAAAGAAACAACCCGATCCAAGTGGGGAGAGAATGGAGGAACACAGGGAGCTCCACCTATCTGGATTGGATTGGGCTTGTTTTTGTGTTGCCGTTATCGGAGGACTCCAAGCAAGGCAGGGCTAGAGGAGTTCATTAAAATTAGCATGGGCACCTGCTGGTATCCGTTAGCGGTAACAAATCCAATAGTCACATGATAACTCATAGCTGATGGGTTTAAAAAAAAAATCAACACGAAAACTGCAACTTGTTTTGAGAAGAAACAGGGAAATAAATGCGTACAATAGACTGGATATCTGCTGATTCTGATAAAGCCTGCCTCTGTTGGCTGTGGGGGAAAGACAACAGGATGGTTATTTGTACAGTATTTATCTTTGAAATCAAGGGCCCTGTGGTATACCTCACCTTGGGAACAAACACTGCAGAATGATCACAGAAAAGTGTCAAATCTCTGGTTTTGATTAACCAACAGTTATGATATTTTGCTCTCAGGAGGGAAAAAAGAATATGCCTCATTTTTAGACCCATGAGTCTCCCCTCCCTTCCCGTAACGTCTCTCTCTGTGAACACTGGCATTATACTGTCAGATGGGATTTTTATCCTGAATAACTAATCTTGGCCTCTCTAAAAAGTTACAGCTCACAAGCCTGAGCAGAAGGTGGTCAGGGAACAGTTACAGAACAAAGTCACTTTGCCCTTTCATACTGAGCCCTAAAAACCAGGTGGAAAAACCTAAGCCCATCTAAGTATTAAAAAGAAAAAAAAATACTGGTGAATGAAGTAACAGGGCAAGGCATATGTGGATGTTTCCCCAAAATATGAATAAACCTAAGGGTCCTGTAAACCTAGACTGGAATAACCCAGAACAGCAACGGCCACAGAAACACAGAAAGATTTCCCAGCTATGAAGGTTATGACACCAAAAAACTTTACCCTGGGTCAGAGGTCAGCAATCTAAATGCCCATTCCTTACATCTGGTCTTATGGCTGCTTTTATGCCTACAATGGCCGAGGTGAGGAGCTGTGAAACCCAGCGTATTTACTGTCTGATCCCTTACAGAAAAAGCCTGCCATTCTGTGCCCCCGCCCCCCGCCCCACAATCACATTTGACTGTGTGGGACTTTTGACAAGAACTTTATGGTTAAAAAATTATATTAAAGATCAGTCTCTTGTGACAGATGAATGCTCTGCAGTGTCATGATACCTTCCCTAATGGTCAGAAATATTTGGATTTTTATTAAAGATTTTATTTATTTGTTTCACAGAGAGAGAGATCACAAGTAGGTGGAGAGGTGCGGGGACCGGGTGCGGAAGACACAGGGAGGCAGGCCCCCCGCTGAGCAGAGAGCCTCATGCAGGGCTCGATCCCAGAATCCTGAGATCGAAACCTGAGCCAAAGGCAGACGCTTAACAACCTGAGCCACCAAGGCGCCCCTAGAAACATTTGGATTTCTAAAATTATTCCTCCTTTAAAAATATACTTAAAAATATACCTAAATAAAATTATTCCTCCTTTAAAAATATACTTAAGTGAATAAATAAGAAAAGAAGTACTAATATATTTTTAAAGAGTGCCTGGTCAGGCACTTTACATGATGTGTCTCTTAATTCCAACAAGCCTGAGAGGTGGGGTACTAAGATTACTGTCCCAAATTATGTGGGTGGATATTGGTGCTCAGAGATGCTGTATAACTAGCTCACTGAACACACTAATACAAAGTGGCTTCACCACCCAATCTGCCTTCATTCAAAGCTTTTTCTACACCTACTGCCTTAAGTTGAAAGGATACAGTTAATAAACTGCACTGCTTCTAAACCAGGCAGTATTGCATAGCAGTTAAGAGCAAGCATTACAAAGGCAGACAGCTTGGGTTTGGATCCTGACTCCACCTCTCATTAGCTGTGTGACGCTGGGGAAAATCACTTAACCCCTCTGTGTCAGTTTCCTTATCTGTAGGTTGAGAGTAAAACCTTAATTATCAGGGTGGCTTAAGGATTAAATGAGTTATACAGTTGACCCCTTGAAAAAGGTGGGAGTTAGGAACACTGACCTCCTCAGCGAGCAAAAATCTGTGTGTAATTCTGACTCCCCCCAAAACTTTACTAGTATCCTACTGTTCACAGGAGGCTTGACCAACAGCATAAAAAGTCAATTAACACATATTTATATTTATTGTATGTATTATATAGTGTCTTCCAATAAAGTAAGCTATAACAAAAAATACTAAGAAAATCATAAGGAAAGGAAATATATTTATAAAACTACTATATTTATTGGGGGAAAAGAATCTGCATGTAAGTGGATCTCCGCAACACATCTGTGTTTGGGGTCAACAGCATGTGGGAAGTACTTGGAACTGTCCCTGCTGTACAGATGTTTAATTATAAACCCTTACTAGGGGAGTATAGAATCAGGAGACCAGAAGATAGGTTGAAAAAAAACAAAAAAACAAAACTAGAAAGCCACAACTAAGTCAAGGTCTGAGCAATGCTGCATTTTGTTAATAAGAATGCCTTGGAGAAGCCAAACACTGCTGGTTATCAACCTGCCGAAACCATGAGAAAACACCTCTAGAGAGGGATAATGGAAAAGAAGAGTGAACCCAAGAAAGGTGTGCTTCCAGGATCTACACTCTTGCACAGATGGAGAAGAAATGCTTAAAATGTCACTTCCCAATAACAGTGACTCCACGGGGACGTGAGTCAGAGGCCACGTGGCTTCTGTTTGACCCACACGAAATACAGTAGCTCTTCCAGACCAGTTCAATGGAAAGCAAAGTTGGTTTCACTAAAGCCAGGGTGATTACGCTTTAGACGGCACACAGATGGGGGAGAAGTGAGTCTGCAAGAAGACGAACTTATTTTCCACTACATGAAGCAAGACATGGAAACCTGAAGACAACTCTGAATTTCCAAGAACTAAAATCATGCTAGAGAGGAATATACAGCCAACTGATGTGGAACGAAGGAAAGCAGTAAGAGAACAGTGAGTTCTAGAGTTTTTTTTTGTTTTGTTTTTTCCTCTTCAGAATTTACTCTCCCTTTGCTGATTTACGTACTCCTTCCTTGCACTCAGGGACCAAGTCGCTCCTCCCTAGCCCCCACATGGTTCATGGGGGTTAACACTTCCCTGTCTGCTCTGGAGGTGTGCATCTGATGGGAGCCGGGTTACATCACTGTGATGGGCTCAAAGCTGGAACACGTGACTCAATCTGGGTCAATGAGAGTCTGCTCAGGACTGCTGCTAGAACTACGGAAAAAAGAGATGCGCTCTGAGACGAATAAACTTAACGGCATGGCATCGTCCTCCTTAGCTCTACTTGGAACGAGCCTAAGAACGAAGGCAACGCAGAAGAAAACTGAGCTAAGAGACACAGAACCAATTCTCCAGTAACACCGCTGAAGGATCTGAATGCAGCCATGGACGTCCCAGTAACAAGAGTCAATTATCATTAGGGAATGATAATTCCCTAATTATTTTAGGGGAAAATCCCCCCGATTTTTTTGAGTGGGGGGAAATGATGAGGGGTTAAGCCAATTTAAGTCGGGCTTCTGTAGCGGGTGAACAGAAGTCTTCTAACAAATACAAGTCCACAACTAAGTCCCAGGAAATCAACAAGCAACAGGTGCAGGTTCACAGTGGGCATTCCAATTCCACTGAGCAAATACGAACTGAAAACATGTCATTTCATGAGCAAAACCACAATAAATAATTGAGAGGTGGTTTCCTATAAAGAGCCAGGCTCCTCTACTATCCTTAAAAGGTTTTTTTAAAAAAAAAAAAAAAAAAAAAAAAAAAGGAATTACTCTAGGTCCCAATTCTGATGATCTTTAGGTTCTCTTCTTTAGTATGAGGTGTGGTTTGAAAGTTTACTATCTCATGGTGGAGGCACAGAAGAAAAAAAAAAAGATTATACATGTAATATATGTAATATTACATGTAATAAATATATATTATATAATAAAATTATATATAAAACACATATACATTATATATATCTATATATCTATCTCTTTCTCTCTATCTGTAGATATCACCTAATTGTCCGTTTACATAATAAATGGACTTTGGATTTGAGGATGAGGGTGGAAATACTATGGTAATAAACAACATTTTTTAAATGGATCATATTGGAAAACTGCCCCTTTCCCTTGTGACTCAGAAACAGATACACTGAGAATATTCATAGCAATTGTATATTTCTAGAGACTTTATGAAAATAAATCTTATTTACAGATAGTTATCAGCCATTCTACAGATGAGCGAAATTAGCACCAATGCATTTCTCAAAGCTAGCACTGGTGTAGAAGGTGAAGTCAGAATTTGAAAGTGGCTTCTACTGAGGTCTTTTTCTTTAATTATCTAAATACAATTAGGTAATAACAAAACAATGACTTACAGTGAGTGATTTATGAGAGAACAAAGCCCAATAACAGTAACTTGAATCATAAGAATTGTGAAGGGCTTTTGCTTACTGATCTTGATTGTTGATATTTAAAACAAATTTCAGGCATCTCCTTTTTAAAAAAAAATTTTTAAGTACTTAAGTTTCTAAGGACCACCCCCCATGCTTTTCAAGTAAAATCTTATAGCTGGGAAGCTCTGAAATAGATTCACAGGCTTCCTTAATTAAAAAATGATATTCACCAAAGCCCCCTTCAGATAACACTGGATGTACTTCCAATGGCAGGTTTACAAGATTTGTATCCAGGTCCATAAAGTTAAATATAGAGATTGCTTTAACAATATAAAGACTGCACAAAACCAGAAAACTGCACATAAATCTGCCTGCTTCTAGTTTTAGAGGCTTGAATAAGACAGAAGGAAAGATCCCCAAATACCAAATTTGTAAGCTATCATGAAGCCAGATATAGAGGACGGTTACGTGTGCATATACTGGGTTACGGCATGATAGGTAAATATGCTGAACACAATGTATTATTATATTTGGTCTGTCAGTGATTCAGTGATACTATCAATAAATCTATGAGGGTGTCCATAACACAGGGCAGTTTAGTCTACATTTTATTAAAGGACAAGGTCACTGTAGGGAAGGGAAATAGTAAGATGTAGTGCAGAAGCCTTTCATTTCAATTAGGAGAAGATTCATGTATCATTTATTTCCAGAGACACTTTAACAGTGTTACAGATTCAAATGGAGTAACCCAAGTTTTCAGTCATACTGTAACTGGAGAAATTAAAGTTACTCCATTCTCACCATAAGGACATGAATCCGAACTAAAGAGAACGCCAAAATGGAAAGGTAAGAAGCAAGGTGGTAGCATTTCCTTGGCACCCATTTCTTTCTTTCTTTCTTTCTTTCTTTCTTTTTTTTTTTTTACAAAAGGAAATTTATTTCAAAAGCATAAGGCACCTATTTCTTAAGTGTATAAAGTCATTTGCAGAAAAACAAAGAGGACCAATCACCAAGCTACAACGAGCCAGTCACTGATAGCAGTTCTAAAAAATTAGAGTTAGTAGGTCAGTGATTCAGTATGCAGACACATGAATAAAAGTGAAAAATAAATTATTGCTAATTTAATACTGGGAGAATTTTTATTTAATCACTGTTATTCTGAGAAAACGGGTAAACACAGACTTACACGAAGAGCATCAAAACTGTCCTTGGTTATACCTCCTTTGCCCTTTACAATCAACCCTCCACAGATTCTGTAACTACTCCTATGACAATGTGCTAGACCTTATGATTTAGAGTCCATTCTCAAAATGGTGGTATGAAACCCTCCATCAAAAAGGCATTTTATGAGGAAAAGCATGAACAGTGGGAGGTGATGGCTATGTAAAAGAAAAAAGCAATATAAAATCATTCTTACTTTAGAAATGATTGGAAATCTTCGCACACTGCTTCACAGCCTGGCCACTTGCATACACCATGTCCATAGAGAGGATGGCTATGGGGGTGCTCCTCATGGGACAAACTGAAAAAAAAAACACACACACACACACACAAAAGGACAAGAGAATGAATATGTTGCCAAGAACCATCCCATCAGACTTAAAAGGCAAGAGGAACCCACATGGCTGAAAGTGGACATGGAGGAATCAAGGGTTTCTTTTTCCCCATGAATTTACTAATTAATTCTGAATTGTTCTTTGAAAGCAAGAGTTAAATTCCAAGATGTGAATAGTCCAATGTTAGAAATGTAACCACCATATATGAAAAGTGTTTGACAGGCTTTTGTTAGAGGCAAAGCTCTCTACTCAGACTGTGAAGGATTCTTTAAAAAGCTAGAATTTATCATTTAATCTACATAATGAAAATGATAAAAATCTGTACTTGATTTTGAGATTCTCTTGCTGTTTTCTACCCAGAGTATTATACATTTTCTTCCTCCTTTCCACCAGAAAACTGCTTTCACATAATTGTATGATCTTTTCATAAATTAATTTTATCTAGCAAAGAATAGAGCAATTAAATAATTTAGAATAAAATAATTTAGAAACACAAATATATCCAAGCAAATGATTAGCTTTAAAAAGACACTGATAACAGCAAAAAGATTATATCCCTAAAATTACAGACACCAAGAGTGAGAAAAAACTTAGCATGAACACAAGGGGTTAATCCTCTAGTGGGGTTCCAATCAATACATAATGATTTGACCACAAGGATCCAAGTCATGGGATGCTTTGATCCACACCATGTGGTGCTCGGGGAAGTATATCTGTTGTACTTGCCGAGGAACCATATTCTCAAATATTTTCTCTATTAGATTTCTGCATCCAGACTTCTTTCAGACAAATTATTTTTATACTCATTTCCATAACCTTAGATTCCATCAAATAGAAGTGTAAAACGAACACAGAGAGTTCTGTTTCGTACTCAAGCACAATCCCTTCAAGGAAAGGGCTGTCTTGCAACTTACTCCACTGCCTCTCCATGACTTCGAACTTCAATCATGACCACACACACACACACACACACACACACACACACACACACGCAGGGCTTCTATTTTATATTACCACCAGGATGTGCATTCATCTATCATCTATCGATTCACGCTCACAGAGCAGACATACACAAATGCCACTTGTCCCTGACTTATAACATAATGAATCCACGGTGGGCATATTATGAACAGTTAAACTAAGGAGCAGTAGGAGTAAACACACGTGCGCACAGAACTATACCTTATCAGGGATCAATAGGTCTCTCTCTGGCTTTTAAATAATTACGCTGGAAATTTAATATCACTTGAAAATAATGACAAGCTTCTCTGCCTTAAAATAGAAAATACATCTGGGAACCAGAAAAAAATTACAGAAGTCTAACTCATAAAGGTGTCCCTCATGTGAGAAAAGACTAAGATTAGTGAATGAAGGTGGCTCTGTAGTGGAACTTATAAAGCCCAATGACAAAAGGATGCTCTCTAAGCAGTGAAGACAGCAGAAGTCCATTGGACCAAAAGAATTACTACCAACCCAAGTTCATCTTTGGATTTTTAAAATTTTTTTTTGTTTATTTATTTGACAGAGATCACAAGTAGGCAGAGAGGCAAGCAGAGAGAGAGAGGAGGAAGCAGGCTCCCCGCTGAGCAGAGAGCCCAATGCAGGGGTTTATCCCAGGACCCTGGGATCATGACCAGAGCCAAAGGCAGAGGCTTTAACCCACTGAGCTACCCAGGCGCCCCCATCTTTGGATTTTTTTAAAGACTAAAATCAATTACATAAGATGATGGACACTAGTGAAACTATTTTGGTTCATGGTCATGACATAAGTAAATCAAGTCAATCACGTCATTATGCTGTACAACTTACACATGCCATATGTCAGTTACATCTCAGTAACACTGGAATAAACAGATATGGTACCAAAACAGAATTTCAAAAATTATGGACAATATTTGAAATCAGAGAATCCTTCTAAGGACTCGAATTCTCAGCTGTTCTATGGGAAGGAAATCATTTAAAAACTATTCCTACCAATAGCTTAGAAAAAAGGAAAAAAAAACCCCTAAATCATTATTTTCTTTACCAACTCATATATATATATATATACATACATACATACATACACTACCCACTTTTGACAAATTAAGGTGTGAAGATTTAAATCATCCTTTTATATTTAACATAATTTTGCTATTAAATAATTTCTCGGGGCACCTGGGTAGCTCAGTGGATTAAAGCCTCTGCCTTCAGCTCAGGTCATGATCCCAGAGTCCTGGGATCAAGCCCCGCATCTGGGCTCTCTGCTCAGCAGAGAGTCTGTTTCCCTTCCTCTCTCTGCCTGCCTCTCTGCCTACTTGTAATCTCTATCAAATAAATAAATAATCTTTAAAAAAATAAATAAATACATAATTTCTCATGCTATCAACTGTCTTCAAAACTTTATTTACTGAAGCTAGCAGCCCATGATAAACTATCATGGGCCTAGTTACATACCAAAATTTGTCTAACTACCATTTTGGACATTGAGAGTCCCTTTACGTTTCATATGTTTATGAATAACATTAAAAATAAAATTTTACCAGGTGAAACATTCCAGCGTATAACTGATTTTTACAAGACACATTCAGAGAAAAAGGATGAATCTGTAGACGAGTACTACTTTTTTAAATTCACTATGACTATTCTCTCAAGTAGCTGTCAAGAGATGCTCAGTGCCCAGTAGTACATTCTTAACCATTATATATACTTTGTGTGATCCCTTAAGTTGGAAACCAAATGCCTCAACTAGTTAGGATACAAAATTAATATCCCTAGTTAAAAACTGCAAATGGTTATTCTAATTGTATTTTTTTGTTGTTGGTGGTGGTGTTGTCAACTGCAGAGTGTTCTGAAAAGTATGAAAGGAAACAGTATGTGTTCACTAGAGGGGTTTAAGACTCAACATAAAATATACATAATTTAACATGGACTCTGCCATCCATTCCCCCGTCCACCCCAATCTCTCTGCTTTTTGGTTAACTTATTTGTGAAGGCCCTGTGGCTTGACTAAAAACCACTCTGCTCTAAGGATTTTTTTTTTTTTTTAATCAACTTGGTATAGACTTATTTCCAAGTAAGAACAGAGGACAGTTCACTAAGGCCTTAGAAAGACAACTGAAAGCTAAAGAAACAAAGTCTTCCCACACACATACATAGTTCCATACTCAGCCGACCACCTAAAAGCTTAAGTGTACATTAAAACAGTATTTATTTATTATGGAATTAAGATATGCTCTTATTTTAGTAAGTTCACATAACTCTGAGCTGGTTACTGAAGAAAGTCCATTCCTCACGCCACACCACCCCCATCCCGTACCTAATAACCTCACCCTGGGTAACACTGTTAACGGCTAGTATGTTACAGTGCTACATTTTTCTTCTAATGTATTACTAGTTTACAAAAATGGAAACTATAGACACTACTGTTACTTGTTTTTCATGTTTAATATATAATAGGATACTTTGATTTCATTTATTTTTGGCATATCACAGGTGCGTTTATTTAGGCCCTGAAGGAAAAGGCACTTCAAGTGTACAGCGAGGGATGGTCCACGTTCCCACCTACGAGCGCTTGGTGCAATTCACAGCCAGGCTGGCATTCCACCCGAGGTGTATTCCAAGCAAAGCTGATTAATGATGACCACGAGTAGGGGCAGGACTCAAAGCTCTGAAATATTTGCTTTTTTTTACCCACACTCCTAATTTTCTAGAAGATGAAGCCCATTCAACCCCATTCCTACCCAAATCTCCTGGTAAACTTAGGTATGAGCAGGGCTTCAAGGGGATCCAGACATTCTTAATAAGGCTCTGATGCATCTCAGAGTGCAGGACCACTGGCTCTGGCCGCCCTGATCTGCATGGCCAGTGACTATAATTGGATACTTTTTTTTTTTTTAAAAGATTTTATTTATTTATTTGACAGACAGAGATCACAAGTAGGCAGAGAGGCAGGCAGAGACAGAGAGAAGGGGAAGCAGAGCTGAGCAGAGAGCCCAATGCGGGGCTCGATCCCAGGACCCTGGGATCATGACCTGAGCCGAAGGCAGAGGCTTTAACCCACTGAGCCACTCAGGCGCCCTATAACTGGATACTTTTAAATACACTAAGTTGTCTGGGAAAAAGTGCTTGACTATGGAAGGAAAAGGAACAGGCTGGTGATGGTACCCAGATACAGTATGTTTGGACAAACACAAAAGGAACCCTAATAATTGTCAGGGGTGATGAAGAAACAACTTTCACTGTATCACTTTGGATGTTTTTATGTTGTACATTGCAGAAATGCTTTGCTGTGCAATTGTCATTTCTTTTCTTATCTATGTACGAATATGAACATATACAGGCACACATGAAAAAAATCAAGTGGTACACAGGACTCCATATTGAGACTGCCACTGGCCCTGAGAGCGGCACAGCAGAGCCCAGGGTGCGTGTGGCTGAGTCCTGCTTCTGGCCTTTTAGTCATGTCGTGGGGTATACCAGCTGTACTTCTGAATGAGAGCGTTTCTGTGTCATCGGAAAAGCGGAACAGACATTTGTATTCTGACTGCCTTTAGGGAAGTGCCAAAAGGTAACAGAAGGGAAATTTATTCTTCTTATGTCAAACTATACCAGCGTCCTATAAAGTTAATCTTCTCTGGTGTAACCAAGAGGAGAATAAACTTTGAAGAAGATGAAGTCAACAGACACCATGCTGTACCACAAGACATTTCCTGCCAAGTTAAAGACAGTTAGTTTTCCTTTCTTCTGAAGGCACACTCTCAGCTTTTCCTGTGCCCTGACCCAAGTTCTCATGGTTGCCTTTGGAGTCGCCCCCCAAGATGTGCGTTTTCCCCTTTCTAAGAGTGCTGTTTTCTTCCTCTGGAAATTCCTGATTTCATCTGTAACAAAAGTCTCTATCTGTGTGCATCAGGTCTATAGCTACCTTCCCCCATGCTTCCCCCGAATTACCCCCAAATTATAAATTGTGTGCTATTTCACTGGCATGTTATTTCACAAATTGAGTTATGAAAGACTGTTGGTCATTCTCCAATCACTCAAAAAGGTGGAATACGTTTTGCCTTTTAAGTGTTATTAAGAGATTCATACACCATGCGATTCACTCTTTCACATGTATAAGTCCATGGTTTTGAATATGTTTAAAGCTGTGTAACCACATCACATATAATTTTAGAACATTTCTATCACACCAAAAAGAAATCTCCTACCCATTTATGATCACTCCCCATCTCTTCCTAACCTTCAGCTCCTTCTAACCACTAGCCTTCTTTCTGTTTCCAGACATATGTTTATTCTGGACATTTCATATAAATAGCATCATGCAAGATGTGTTTGTGTCAGCCTTTTTCCACTTAGAATAATGTTTTGGAGGTTCATCTTCACTGTAGGACGTATCAGTATGTCTTTTCTTTTTTACAGCTGAATAGTATTCCACTGGGTGTATAGAAACTTTTTTTTTTTAAATCCATTCATTCACTGATGGACATCTGGGCTGTTTCCACATTCTGGCTACTGTGAACAGTGGTGGTACCAGAGTGCATGTCCATGTACATGATGGAACTGATGTTCTCAGTTCTTTGGGGTATATATCTAAGAGGAGAATTGGCAGGTCATGTGGTAAGTCTACAGTTAACATTTTGAGGAAATGCCAGAAGAGTTCTGAAAGCAGCTACACTACCTTCAATTCTGACCAGGATTGTTTGAGGGTTACGATTTCTCTACATACTTGCTAGCTATACGTCTTTATTTTCGCCACCTTGGTAGATGAAACGTGGTGCCTTTTGTGTTTCTTATTTATAGTTATTTAATGTTTAATGATGTTGAGCATCTTTTCATGTGCTTACCAACCCTGTATATATCTTCTTTAGAGATAGGACTATGCAAATTCTTTGTCCACTTTTTAAAAATTGGGCTATCTTTTTTACTGTTGAACAGCAAGTTTTAACTTATCCTGCACGTTAGTTTCTTATCAGATGTATGATCTGCAAATATTTACTCCCATTTTGTAGACTGTCTTTTCAGCTTCTGGACGGTGTGCTCTGAAGCACGAGTCTCCAGATTTGACCAAGTCCAATGTATCTATTTTTCCTGTGGTTCCATGTGATTCTGATGTCATATCTAATAACCCACTGGCTAATCGAACATCATGAAGATTTATTCGTGTATTTTCTTCTGAGAGCTAGCTCTCGCATTCATTTTGAGCTCATTTTTGTATACGGCGTGAGGAAGAGTTCCAACTTCATTATTTTGCGTGTTGCACCAGCAGCGTTTGACAAAAAGATTTTTCCGCTCTGACCTCAATGAACTGCCTTGGTGCCTTTGCCAAAAATCAACTGAACAGCGCATCTGGGCGGCTCAGTTGGTTAATCGACTGCCTTCCGTTCAGGTCATGATCCTGGAGTCCTGGGATCGAGTCCCGCATCGGGTTCTCAGCTCTATGGGGAGTCTGCTTCTCCCTCTCACCCTCTCCCTTCCCATACTCTCTCTCAAATAAATAAAATCCTTTAAAAAAATTAACTGAACATAAATGGATTTTGGCTACATTTTGCACATGGATTCTGCACAGGGCAAAAATGACACATCTTGTTAATGATGAGATGAATAAGCAGGAGGTGTTCAGTGATTACTGGTTAAAGGAATGAAGGAGGTCTATGCCTTTCAATAAGGATTAACAGTGTCCTTACTGCTGCTGTGAAGCAGGAAGCGGTTCCCTTCTAAACCATTCCCCACCCCGTACAAATACACCAGAAAGCACAACTAATACCTTTCCTGCCTCCTTTGCCTGCCTAGAAGCAGTTCTGTCTCTCTCTTGCCCACGGGTCACCCTCCTTTTCCCCCACCATTCGGCCTTTCATTCAACCAACCAACATTAACAGAATGCTAGCCCTAAGACAGGCACCAAGATACTGATGATGAAGACCAGTTCTCTGCCAAACTGCCTCGGAGCCTCCCCACGGCTCAAGTCTCTCCCCGCCGGTCTTTTTTCCAATTCTTTGGTTTCACGTCCATGTGCAAGTGACTCCTTATGTCCACCCCATAACGCAGTCAGTCACAGAACCTTCCCCTCTCAGATCCATCACAGCCCATAGTTTTGGCTGGGTGGCAAGGGACTGCTCACTCCTTGCCAAAGCCCGTGACAACCACAGACCTCAGGGTTCCAGAAAGGTGTTCTTTTGACATAGTTTCAGGACCACCTACTAAAAAATGCTTTACACTAAACTGTGACCATAACCACGCAAGTATCAATGAAAGCCACTACTTACAGCTTCTTCTTTTACACGTTTAGTTCTTTAATGACAACTTGCAGAGAAAGGATCCCACTTTCTCCCCTTCTCTGGCATCGCTTTTTAGTTCTTAGCCTAGATTTCCCTGCCTTCTACTTTGCTACCACATCTTACTTTCGATGACCCTATAAGTACCAGATCAGGGATCTCTCAGGTTGAAAGAGAGGAGAATGAACTCGATTTCTAGTGATGAAGTGCTATCAGAAGACACGGTGACTTCAGATGTTTTAAATGTTGACAAACTAACGGATCTGTTTATGATATAAGCCATAAGTCCATTTCAGGGACACCAAACAAGGTGGGTTGGCTTTGGGACTCCATCAGAGTGGACCTTACGATACAGAGCGATGCAGAGGAACAAGAGCAAAAGAGATGATGACTTAAATTTCTACCACAATGTTCCATTTTAGAGTTTATTCTTCTGACGTCTTTCCTACTATTGGGTATCTCCTCAAAACCAGCGGGAAGTCAAAGTTTCTTGCAGAAACTAAAGTGACAGGTCAAGTTTCTTCATGGGTTACCCTGCAGTATCGGGAGGAAAAGGTCTTACACCTGCCTACCAATGCACAAATGATATGTGGGAACAGGGGAAATGAGGATGTGAGTACGGCAACCTTGCTCCTGAGAGCTCTGTAAAAATGACCTTTTCCCTCTAACTTTCACTGAAAACACTTCAAGGAGCAGGCGGGCTTCTCATTTCCCATTGAAAGCTGGGAAACGGCTCAGGTGTCACATTTCTAGCATACTGCCTTCATTTTGCTTTTCACTCATTATAGAAATACACCATCCTATGTGTTTATTCATCGGTTATCTGAAAGTACGCTCACCGTCAGTTCCATCACCTTCCACAAAGAGAAGGGTGTCTAAGGAAAGCCTTTGAGAGTCCAGCCTGAAGTGAGTGAAGATGAAGTCTCCACCAACAGAAACACACACACACACACACACACACACACGGACACACATACATGTGTGCACGTATGCGCGCGCACACACACACACACACATTCTCTCTTTCACTCTCTCATGTGGTGAATCCTTGACTCTCCTTCCCCAGAACGCTCATCATCTCAATTTTCTGCTGCTTTTCAAATCATGTTTAATTAGAGGATTTCACATTCCCTTGTGATATGATATTCATGAGTAAAACTTGCAATTGGAGTGACTGTGAATTAGTCTATTAAGAGCCAGATTTGTGCTTTTAAACAATGATAGAGATTATTGTTATTATCTGCTCTCAATATTGTGGCTTGGTATGTGAGGGTTACCTTAACTAACTTGAGATCTGAAGTAAAAGCTTTTAACAACTTAGGTCCAAGGGTTTTGGTTTTGATTTTGTTCTCCCCCCTTGCATTGCAGAGTATCCTGTAAGATATACAGGGTTCCCTCTCTGTAACGGCCCTCATGGTGTGGCCCATGAGAGCAGTGTGTGGGGCGAGTGTGAGTGATATACAGATATCCTCACCCTTGTATTTACGAATTCATGTTCATGTGTACTAGAAAAAAAAAATCTGACTAAGACATCAGATTCATGACTTCTCAGTGTTATATTTTCTTGCAATCTATTTAAGTCACTCACTTTTAATCAAAATATTCAGTAATAAGTAGTGAACAGGTACATGCAGGTGTGGCCAAAATGCGACATGGTGGGAGATTGATTCAAAGTCATTACTGTCCAGGCTTAAAAGATGGTATTTGTATGCAAGGGTATGCAAACACAACTTTCCTCTCTCACTCTTCCTGTCAGAGTAATGCTTCCCAAACTTTATTCTGGATATGAATCGTCGGGAGATCTTTTTAACGTGCAGGTTTTACTTAGTTCTGGGTTGGGCTGCAAGGCTGTGCTTGCCCGCAAAGCTCACGTGTGATGCCCGTGGTGGTGGGTTACGGACCACAGCCTGAGTGCTGAGTGCCTTGAGAGTTTCCTGCTCTGCATCTAACCTAAAAATGACTGTGCTTTATTAAAGGGACGCTCAGGGGGTGCCCTACTCACTGTGGGTTGAATAACAAGATAGAAATGGATAAATATGGAGAGGGGCGGCCCTGGGCAACCTCACCAAGTAATAGCTGCAAACTCATTAAAAAAAAAAAAAAGGAAAGAAAGCCAGCTGGCCCTGTTACCTAAGAATGATAGGAAAGGCTTTTTAAGACTTAATGTAATAGAAAAGGTAAGACTGGAGGTGGTTTGCACAGCGAAAAGATCATTTCCTGTTTCTGTGGACCAAACACCGATTTCACATGAGCACAAATATGGGGAGTGAGCTCATCTGAGAGTGATGTTTGCCGGGTATTACGTGGATCAGGAACAGCCCGGCACACACATATGAATCGGTAAACCTGACAGCTCAGAACTTCACTGTGCCCAAGCTCGACAAGTGCCTAAGGCGTCCTCTAAGTCTGATTCGTACCCCAGGAGCCTGGAAGTACAAGATGCATGTGTACCTAAGATCTTGAATTAAGTTTTTAGGAAGATAAGTGGTAGTTCTGGGCTTTCCCAGGAAACCAGGGTCAACATACAGTGGAAACAGGGTTGCAGTCCACCTGGCATAGTACCATATTCAGTCAAGGTCTCTCTCCTCAGTGAAGAGGGAATCTGACCAAAATATCCTGATACAGGACACGCATGCCCTCAACGGTGGCCCAAACAATGTCTGTTAGAGCAAGGATGCAGAGTTTAAAAAAAAAACAAAAACAAAAACAACAAAACTGGAAGATTTAATTTATATTAGCTAAAAACATATGGAGTATCTCCAACCTCTGATTTGACCAGTATCATTTCTTAGGATGAGGCCTATTTGACTTTAATTTTTAAAAAATGACTTGATTTCAAGAGAATAATATAAATCATACTCTAAGTAGATATGGCGAAGTTCACAATCATGGGACGTCAACCCAGATGGCTGAGGTTTGGGAAACCCAAAGTGCATGATGCATTGTACAAGGAGATTCGGTCTCTAGCTGGCTTAACTTCCTCAGTAAACAATGAACCAGCGGCAAGTCACTGAAGACACGCTTTTAATTGAATTTTCATTGGGGAAGGAAGAGCCTCGGGATCTTCCTGGACTTAGGACACAAAACCCACAGAGGGCACTCCATCCACTGCTTCTGGGACTTAAACCTATCACAAGGGACTTCAGAGGCTCTCATCTGCAGGCTGCAGATGTGACTAGTAAGTGCTGCTCTACCAATGGTAAGAACCCAGGGTTGGGTGGCATGAGATCAGCAGTTCTTCACCATCCACTTCACCCAACTGCCTGCCCCATCTCTCTTACTGGGCAAAACGTGCCATCTTGGTTCCCAGATGCCAGAAGTATGTGCCCCAGCAGGACAACAGAGCAGAGAATGAGAGCTTGAGAACCTGAGAGCAACTGATCACAAACAGCGAGTGGGTGATGACAAAAGCAGAATGTCTGTGTGTACGTGGTGATGAGTGAAGGAATAAATCAAAGGAAGGGGAAAACAAAAAGGAAAAGGCAGAAGTCCAGCTTTTGTTTCTTATGCCACTAAGGGCCATCCTGAGTTTATGAGAGTTTACCACTGGCAGCATTAACATTGGGATCTCGTTAAGAAAACAGAATGCTTTCCAAAGAGTGGCTGTGAGCAACTGTGTCAATACAGACATAGGGACCACTAATCCAAAAATTATTAACACCATTAGGCAGGCATTCTGATTATGTCAATGCAAGTGTGTTTGCAGTGGTGACTCATGAGGTCTATGTGCAATGTGCCCATATGTTAGAGGCACCAACGGTACCCAAGAAAACCAAAGAACATAAATAAAAGTTCAATACTATTTCTTCATAGTCCTTCCTCCAGAATATTGTTCCATTCTCCAGAATGGAAGCCAGTGCAATTATACTCCAGAAACAGCAGAATCACATAAGTGTAGTGTGAGGACCAGATGCACAAGCTGGAGATGAGGGGACGAGTGACATAAGGATACAAACTAGCTGAGAACCATGAGGTTCTCCATTTATGTTCCCTTAGAACTATCTCATATGTTATGGAATTATTGTTATTCCTCTATAGGACAAGATCCTTCATTAATGTTCACTGGATTAAACTCTTCTGTGCCTTCAATTGCACAGTGTTTAAGTGAACACTGAACTTGTGATAAGCATCGTGCTGGGTTCCTAGATCGGAGTCTCTAAGTTGGGGTTCATGAGAAGACCCATGGGTGAGTGGTAAAATAATATTACAGTTTCTGTATGCATGTGTTAAGATAACTTTTGTTATCTTAGGGCTTTTGTAAGAATATACACATGTATATGGGTATATCTTTCTCACCCTTGGCCTCTAATTTTTATAATATAGATAATATATTAGATGTAAATAATTGATTAAAAACACACTTTGTAGGGATGCATATTCAAAATCAATAACAACAACAACAATGTGAATAACCACATACTATCGGAGGTTGCTGGCTGCTCCCTTCCTCGCTAAAAGAGTTGTACCCAATTCTCCACCAGGAGAGAAAGAGAATTGAGCAGATGGCTGGGACAGAAAATGCTGCAATATCTGATCTGGGCTTTATAGTATCAGTAGGAGCTGAACGGCTACAAGGAAGAGAATGAGGGCAGGCAGATGGCTAAAGCACAAAAAGCATCTTTAGGCATTAAAAAAAATTAGAAAAACAAACAAGAGTGCTTACAAATGATTTAAAGGCTGATATTAAATAATTTTTAAAAATTCTGTTCCATAACAGTTTATATTAGGTCATAGTCTTAAGAATTTTCCTTTCTCCACATCGCTTCTCTGTCACTTTGAATGGTAGCAGGGGAAGAATGCCACAGCATAAGGATGGTTGAAAGCAGTGGTTCGCAAAGTATGGACCCTGGGAACCTGGCAGAGATGCAATTTCTTAGTCCTTACCCCAAGTTACTGAATCAGAAGTACTGGGACTGGGCTCTGGCAGTTTGCAGGGGAGTCAGTCTTCCCAAAGATTCTGATACGAGCTCACGGGTGAGGAGCACTCTTAGGCGGAACCCAGCTTTTCCTGTAAGTATCTGTAAGATTTCTGTAAGTATCAACAAGACTAACCAGGTGCTCCTACAGCATCTGTGGCCAAAGGGTAGCAAATACAGAACTACTCCCAATGGGTTCTTAATCTTTACTATTCCCTTAGTTCACCTTCTTCTGCACATTTCAGCTTGTCTCTGCAATGAAATTTTGCATCTATCATACCAGGCTGGTTATGCCGGATGATTGGGAGGCAGCAATCAACAAGAGATAGGGAACCTTCCTTCATGGACCTTACCGTATTGTATTCAAAAGTTTCACCTGATGCACAGTGCGGGGGTGGAAATACATACACTGTGACATTCCACTAGTGCTCATTTTAAACAAAGCAGACACTGTATCACATTTTGTATATATTCATATCACTACCTTTATTACACTGTGTTGCAAGCATCTCCTTCCCTGTATGTCTCTCTCATTAGACTGTGAGCTCCCAAAGGGGCAGAACGAGGTTGTAGTTCTCTATTAAGTCCTTGAACCTATATAGTTAGTATATAATTAATGCTCGATACATGCTCTTTGAATGAATAAATGACTTCGACCGTAATTAACAGTGCTTGTTAATATTTACTGAGCACCTCCTATGTGCCAGAGCCTGGTGTCACGCCCATTTCACAGATGGACAACTGAGCACACCAACATTAAGTCACCTCAGTGGGCAGCCTGGATTGGAATGCAGGCAGTCCGGCTTCAGAGTCCACACCTATCACCACTAAACACAGCCACCCCCGCACTAAATGAGGTTCGGGCCATGGTCCCACAAAACATGTTCTTTCTGCCCCTGACTCAAGGCCCATGCTTCTGCTGCACCCTAAGCCTAGAGGGCTGTTCTGTCACTTCCTTCCATCTGTTCAAAGGTCACTTCCTCACAGAGCCTTTGCCAGACTCACTCTTCTCCCTTCCCTGCTTTATTATTTTGTTCAGAACTTCTTCCTTTTTATTATGTAATTATTTGTTTGTTCTACTTCTACTGTAATGTCAGCTCCATGAGGACAGACTTTGTCAAGCTCACAGCTGCGTGCCCCGGAGCCTAGGACACTTGGCACGTGGTTGGGGTTTGGTAAATTCTGCTCAACGAACACATGCACGCTAGTACCATCCACTGACTTCTGTCCCACTCTCCAACACGTTTTTGTTGAACTCTGGACAACTTCCCACCTATCCTTGTTTTTGCCTGTACAATCTTCTAATTTATTCAAACACCACTGGATTATTCCAGCTCTTGGTGTCATTTTTTTTTTCTAATTAAATTAAACTGCCATTTACTTCTCACACTGATCTTTAACACGAGACTTCTTGTTCTTGTCATAAATATGACTCATACGGAAAAATGGAAGTTGAACACCGGGGCTCATATGTACAAGAATGTTTCCATCAACAGTTCAGATATAAAAGGTAGAGACATAGCCATAGAGGTCTGTCCAGTTTTGAGGTCTATAGTAATAGTTTCAGCCTTTCGGATATATAACCTAAAATTCCACCAGATGACTCAAAGGCCTCTCTTGAAAGCAAATACCAACCACATCATTTACACAAACGCTTTAGGTTTTTCTTTCCTTCTGTCATAATATACCTTCAAATTCAACATTCACAGCCAAGATGTAAAATATACATAAAGAAAAGATCCCTCAAAGATAGATTTCAAAGTATTAAAAAAAGAAGGGAGGGAAGAAGGGAAGGGAAGGGAGGGAAGGGGAGAAAGGGAGGAAGGAAGGAAGGAAGGAGTCAACCTGCCATTGGTCTGACTTACTTGAAGACTATAAAAGGAATGAAATTTGAAGGTCATAAAAATACGTCTGTTTGTTTAGGCAAGTCTTACAGGTAGTATAAATATCATCAGGAACAGTTGCTATGGGGTCTGTTTGTTTACCAAACAAGAATACAAATAGTTATACAAAAGTGGAACAACATTTAGGTATATAAATGGAGAATGCTTTGCCTTCTGGTAAATTTCCCAAAGTGCCTTTTAAAGCGTTCCTATTTTCACCTTACTCGCTGGGAAATCTCTGTTTCCTTGGTTCTCCCTTTTCAGTTCTAACGCCTCCGGGGAATGTTTTACTCTCAGATTTCTGAGTCTGATAATCATTTTCTCTTCCTTTTCCCCTTTTTCACTTTAAGACGTAAAAAGCAAAACCCCTAGCACGACCATCCAAACTGTACAATGAAAACCTTCTTTGCAATGTAAAATGCAAAAAAAAAAAAAAAAAAAAAAAAAGACAACAAAAGCCACGGTGTTTATAGAAGCATTCTAGTACAGGCATGCATTCTTGAAGTTGAGTTAATCCATGAACCACCACCCAGTTTGTGTGTGTATGTGTGTGTCTTTTAACCGACTTTCTATAAAGGAGGTATGTTTCACACACCTGAACTAGACCTGCCGAGTTAACCATGTGTTTGGGAAAATGAAGGGGGTGGGGGAGGTGGGGAGAGGATAGGGAAGGAAACCAGCAAAGCTCTTCTGGAATATCTTAGTCGAGTGTGTGTGTGTGTGTGTGTGTGCGTGTGTGGTGAGTAGGCGCGCTGTCACTCAGATCTACCATAAGACAAACTGTACCACAGAGGCTGCTGGGAGTGGGAGCCTTCTCTTCACACTACACTGACCACAGTCCCCACCAGGCACAGCCCCGACGCCTCTCAGTGAATGGTGCAGACTGCCATATGGACAGAGACACTGAACAAGCTGTACAACTCTGGGCGACATGTGCCCGGGGGATTGTCCCATATTAACACCACCTGGGCTGTGGCAATTGTGCTCTGTCTGTGTAGAGGCACCAAAGAGCCCATCAGGATGTTATTTTTGAGTACAAACAAAAAGGAAAATTACAGTGAAGAGAATTCTCTGGCTAGCCTATCTGTTGCTCAGTTCCCGAAATAGTTTCCCCAAGGAACGGTTATCTTCTTTATTCACACAGGCAGAAATGACAAGCTGGAACACATATTAACAATTTCCCTTTGTGAGCCTCCACTATTGTTTTAATGAGGAGAATATACTTTATAATATACTTAGGCCCGGACTGATTACAAAGTGGGGGGTGGAACAAAGCCGCTCAGGACGGCCGTACATATGTAACGCGCTCATTTGCATTACCCTGGCGAGCCAGGCGCAGAGCCAGGGCTGGTCGGCCAGGGCTGCGGAGCCGGGTTCCTGGGTGACACGGGCACCCAGCAGGTGGCTCGGGAAATCGTGAAAATGAACGTGACTTTCCTTTAAGCCTCCTGCGCAGATTCCCCCCTCGGGTAGCCCCATCGCTGGCTGAAAACCGCGAGACTCCTACTTGTCACCCAAAGGAGAGCAGAAGAACCCTCGGACTTTTCCAAACCACGTGGCCTGATGGAGGTCCCTGGCTTCCCTCTCCACTTCTGGATGGATCCAGTGCCCACTCAAGGAAACCTTTCCATTCACGAATCTAAGATGCAAAGTATATGTTTCGGCAGGACACTTTCACAGGGTGAATGGTGAAAGCCAGTACAAGGGAAGAGGCTGTCGGGGCGCCCCACCCCCAATGGGTCCTCATTCTTCTTCTGCTGTTCACCTTCCTTCACACCTTTGGGCTAAGACCAGTGTTAAGAAAGCTTAACGTGGGGGCGCCTGGGTGGCTCAGTGGGTTAAAGCCTCTGCCTTCGGCTCAGGTCATGATCCCAGGGTCCTGGGATCGAGCCCCATATCGGGCTCTCTGCTCAGCAGGGAACTTGCTTTCCTCTCTCTCTCTGCCTGCCTCTCTGCCTACTTGTGATCTCTGTCTGTCAAATAAATAAATAAAAAAAAAAAAGAAAAGAAAGCTAATGTGTACTTGGGAGGAAGGGACACAGGCCCTATTACAGAAGGGTAAATACCTGTGAGATGGTTAGGTGCCAAAAAAGGGGTTTGGCGGAAAAAACCTTATTAGCAGGACCCAGTCATCAGAAAAGCATGTCTATCCTACATGATGAGAGAAAGTGGTAGGGCTCAGAGATTATTTTGCGGGGGAAACCGGGCACATGAGACATCAAACAGCCCATGGTTGAGATCCACATTGTATAACATCCCCACAAACAAAATTAAAAGCAACCCAATTTAGGAGAAACTTATATATTAGGAGAAATTATATCTCCCTAGACCAATGATACCATTTTATTGGAAAGCATGTATCGTTTAAACACAATAAATAGAAAAAGATTTATAGAGTCTAATGATGGTGTATTATGGTAAAAGGCACTTTACTGAGATAAGATACAACAGCTGTTAGAGAATAATGGCTGAGTTGTTTTTTTTTTCCCCTTTTCTTTTAATCACCATACAGAGTGAACAGTCAAGAAAATCCATAAACCTCTCCCTCACGGCATGCCGATGTTTTAAAGATTTTCTCCCTCCCCCACCCTATGTAGGAATGACAGGACACAAGGCTCCACCCTGCCTCGCTGCCCTGAGAGAACCTTTCTTCCAGCACTTGCGACACCCAGACACAATTGGTTTTAAGCCATGAGACTACCGGACCACAGCTCTTCCCGGCAGGACGGTAGTGAAACACCCAGCAGCACGTCTGTGCTACAAAACATCGACTAGACCCTGGTGTCTCTTTCTGATCGAAGCAGAAATGTTTCTGTCCTACACAGGCTACTGTCCACACTTACAGCCACGGGACAGGTGTTGCTGCCAAGAGTCTGCTCTGGGGTTCAGAAGCACCTGTATTCCAGGCCTCTGCAACGGCCTGTAGCTAATTCCCTTTCAGGTCCTTGACAACACCTGACTGGCCACACCCAGCCTGTTCTTTACGCTCTCCGAGGCCGAGGCCGGCCCAGGATGTGCCTCCTTGAAAGAAGGCAAGGTAGGAGAACTGCCAGCTGTGAAACTCTGGAGCCTCAAATTTGGCTCAACAGACAGGCCCGGCCACAGGCTCCCTAACTTGAACATTATGGCCTCGTCCTGATCTCTGAGCTTTACCCCCTGGAGACTATCATCCAGGAGTCTGGGGTAAAGCCACGGTGGTTCTGATGAACAGCCCACTTGGGAACCACCAGACTCTGACCGTCACTACAAGGACTGGAGGGTCAGGGAGTCTCTGGTTCCAGTCCCTGCCTGGTCCTTAACTAGTTGTGTGGCTTGTGCAATTTATCAAATTGTATTGGGCACCCAAACACCATCTGTGCAAATTAGACAGTACCCCACAGGGCTACTGTTAGGATTACATGGAAAAAATTAGTATCAAGGCTTATGTTGAATTCTTGACACGTGTGTCCAGCACCAAGCAATATATAGTTCAGTAAATGTTGGCTGCATTGCCATCACCATCATAGGCCAGGTACTGATTCCCTCCAGCCATAGTACCTCTACTCCGCAGGCTCACACAAGAATGGCAAGCCACGAGCTTTGTGGACTGAATACGTCTGGGATCACAGTCAAATGTTAGGGGAAAAACTCGGCCCTTTCCAAGACCGTCAAAACCCAGATGAACTGAATGCGCCACTAGCATTGCTTCTCAAACTTGAGAAGGCCCTGGGGATCTGGTTAAAATGAAGACCCTGATTCAGGAGGTCTGGGATGGGACCAGAGACCCTGAATTTCTAAGAAGCTCTTCCCAAGTAGTACCAAAGTTGCTGGCCTGTAGCCGTTGAGTAGCAAGAATATAGGGCATATGTGACAAATACACATTCCCACACCCCATCTCAGGCCAGTATAATCCAATTCTTCAGGAGAGAGGGCTAGGAAGCTGTCTATTTTAACAAATACCTGTGAGAATATCATCAAGAAATGAGAAACGCTGCTTTTATAGCTAAGATCAGGAGTTGGCAAATTATTTTCTGTAAATGGCCAGACAGTAAATATTTTAGTCACTGTGGGCCCTGCGGTTTCTGTTGCAACTGCTTAAGCCAGCCATTGTAGCATGAAAGCAGCTATTCAATAGACAATGTACAAATCAATGATCATTGCTGTGTTCCAATAAAACTTTATTTACAAAATGAGCAGTGGGCCAGATCTGGCCGGTAGGCTGTAATTTGCTGACTTGTGTTACAGACCAACTGCCTTAGCACATACTGGCGGAAGCAGCAGTAACAATTCTGAAGACAATTTGGGACAATTTGGCTGCAGGTTCTCCAAAATGCTCTAATGGGTGATAAAGATTCGGGGTGGCTCATTTTGCTCAAGTGCTTCAAATAAACAGATACAGAAGAAAGCAGCTGATTTTCAAAAACAAAACAAAAACAGCTGAAATGAGGAAGAGCTGTTCAGAGTAACGTGACCTCTAGCTTCTGCGTACATTTCTGGCTCAACAGGCCTGAGACAAAAACACACAACAGTTAAAGACACGTACCGCTGGAACAGCTTTGAAAGCAAGCTTCTAGAATTCTAGCAAGTCAACCAACAGCACCAATATTTACTCATCAACAAAGAATTAAGTTCAAAAAAGAGGGGGGAAAAAAAAAGAAACACCAGGCATGTCCACGTTTCAGAATTCCCTGCCTTCTGAAAATAGTGGGGCGGGAAACACAAATGTTATTGTTATGTAGTCAAATACATGGCAATACGTCAAGAGGCCACAAATCAAAAACAGAGGCTGTGTATCAAGCGAAAAAGACTGCAAGCACACTAGCCAAGCTAAGACCTTCAGGGCTCACTTGCGGGCAGCTGCCCACTGCGGAATGGGAGCAAAGGCAAGCAGTGGAAATACCTGGGGCTGCGTGAGCAGAGCAGAAGGCGGGAACAAGCACCGGGAGTGGACAGAGAGCAGGTCAGACCTCGCAGGGCAGGGGCCCGACACGGGCCAGCGGATTCTCGGAACAAGAGGGCAGCCTCTAGGGAAGAAGAGGCTGTGCAACGGACACTGGCCAACAGACACCAGCCAACGGACCGCCGTGATGCTTTCAGGGTTCAAAGGAACCTCTCCCACCAACGGCTTCAAGGAAGTCCTGAATCGCACACTTGTTAGAGCTTTGCATCTGAGACCTGCTCGCGTTAGCAAACGTCTACTGGTGGTGGCTGAACCAAAAGCAAAAGGCCAGGAAGGGTCAGAGCAGCAGTCTCTCTCTCATATGGACTCCAGAGGACAGGAAAAATAGGATAAAGGCCAGGGGAGGTGTTCCGTGAGGGTGCGCAGGACCTATGAGGCTAGAAGGGAGAGAGGGAGGCTTGTCTGGCATTGGCCTGGGTGCAAAGCCGGCGTGGGCTTCATGTTTGTTCTTTATGCGGAGTTTCAGACTGTCAGTGATGTCTATTTTGCAAATCCTACCTGCCCTCTTCCTTCATGAAGGCCCAATAAAGACCAGTATCCACCTTAAAAGAGCAACGTCTGCTGTTTTCCTTTAAAACGTGCTGGTGTGCACGCAGTAGGTGAAGTCAATGCACCTTTTGTTGGATTTTAATTAAACTTTATTTTAGGAACACTGATTTCAACTTATAATTCAATAGTCACTTCTAGGCTGATTGAGAACTCTAAGTGCTGTATTACAAAGTTAAGGGAACAGACAGGCTTGCATTTGGATCTAGTAATCAGTTCTGTGACCCGAGGTCAGTTCTTTAGTCTCTATGACTCAATTTCCTTGTCTGTAAAATGGGTATAATAACCCCTACTGCTTGCCAGCAGTCATGAGGATAAAGTGAGACATCACTCCAAAAACAAGAGCGTAGCCAGTGCTCGGCAGAGAGGAAGAACTGAGGACACCTGAGCTCCCTTCCCTTTCCCTAGTGCACCATAATATAATGTGATATTTAGAATTTTAATTCAGGCAATTACTTAAGTAGTAATTGCTATTTGTATTTACATAGCTGCTTTGATCCAAGAAGCTCAAAGGGCTTTACTAAATTTAGCATTTTAATAAATGTTTCATTTGCATTCCGTTGATTTTGTTTACCCACACCAAAACTTGGAATTTCCTAAAGCAAGACAGTCAGACAAGTGAAAGGGAACAAGAGGATAGCTTCGCGTTCAGAGGTATCCCAGGTCTGAGTTTTATCTGTTTGTCTACGATGTCACGGCTCCCTGGGTTTTGGGGAATAAAATGGCAGTGGGAGACGCGAACACGCCTGCTTCCCACTCAGCTCCCTTTAGTTCCTGCCTGCTGAACTTCACCTTCGCCACGCTTCTCTCTGGCGCTGGCAACCGAGGTATGTTTATTGCACCAATGAATTTATATATAATCAGCACAATAAACATTATTAAATTGCCGGAAGAAAATCAAAGCACGAAGCGCAGCGCCAGTGCTGAATTCTAATGATGCTGAATGGCCGTGATTGCACAGGGACAGGATCTTAACAAGCCTTGATTTGAGCGCTGGCATCCGCCTCACAAATCACATGGGCCGCTCCTCTCGTAATAGTGCTGAATACTGATAAATGTCTCCACACTGCGCAACGGGGAAGTGGGTTTCTATTGGCAATCTTTACCAAAGTGTGTTTTTTCCCTTCTCTACACTCGAGGGTTTACCCTGAATGATTTAATTATAATTTTCCTTGTGTAAGACAAATTAAAGAGGAGAGTAGGAGTGTCGTGCCAAGCACATTATTTATCTCCTTAACAGATTGCAGCTCACCAAACCCCAGAGCTGCTGCCACAGCGGCTGCTCACGGGAGCCCGCGACACGCACAGGGGCAAGAGTGGGGAAGGGGGAGGTTTCCAGGTGACCAAGAAGTGTGCAAGCCTAGGTGCGGCTAGGAGACTTCTCACTACTCTCACCAACAAAGCCCCTCAGGATACCACTGCTTTTTTCCAATGCCGTTTTGCATGGAGCCTTCTTGAACCTTTTGGGGAGGATTCTTAAGCTGTTCATCTGAGGCTGAGTCTGAAGGGCTAGGGTACCATCCCCGGTGGCCGAGGCTCTGGCTTGTTCAGAGACTGCGCTGGGAGAACAGAGCAGGAATGAACAGCACACCGAAATCAGCGACAGCCGGCCAAGTTACAGATTTCATGAATGCACTCGTGAGTAAGGGACGAAACTTCTCCGAGGGACTGCTGTGACAAACGTCAAGGCAGTGAGAACATTTTTATTAGAGGGATAGCTTTTTACATTTTCCACTACTTAAACAGGATTATCACACTGACGCTTTCAAAATAAACCCGAAGGTAAAACCAGCTAAAACCTCATTATGTAAGTACCTGTACGTACACAAAGCTGGCTAACTAATGATTGAGTTTTTCATGATCAATTCTGTAAGTTTCTAACTTTCGAACTATCTTTCACCTAAGGTGCTCGTCAGTCTTGTTCACCAGCTTCAGCGAAAACAGGCCAACCAGCATTTTCTTTTTTATTCAGCCTCAACTAGGAACCCACCCGGTCATGTTAATGGAGAGAGCCAAGATACTAAGGAGTGGCAGATAATTTCAGAGTCGCTTCTTCTTTGCATATGTAACTGGAAAATTCAGCCTGTTTTTACAGCCAGATGACAGCTCAGTAGAACCCAGATTCTTTTCTGATCCGTATTCTAATTTCGGCATGTGGTATAATGAAGATTAAGTCTCACTCATGTGCAGATCGTAAAAACAATCCAAACGAACTTATTCTTCTGGAATGATCCATTTACTTTCCAACACACCTTCAGACCTGAGAGGGCTATTCTTCTCCTACCCGACTTACCCGTAATCTGTCACCTGACTACAGATGCAGAACCCTGCAGAATGGGACCGAGCACAGAGCATCTAAACAAGAAGAGTTTTTCGTGTCACAGGAAATGTTTGCGGGCTCCAACGGCCGAAGAGATTGCCACAAATACCTGAAGTGCTTCGGTCAGCAATTCCCAGTGGATGGCCTGCTCTGCCTGTGGATCAAGATGTGATTCGATCGCTCCACAGTAAACGCACAGCATCAACCTTAGACACCAAAAGCAAGTAGAGCAAAGGACAGCAACCTAGAATCTTCTTGAAAGCCCTCTAAGGTTCAGTGTTATTTTTTAATTACAAAGACACTGTAAGAGGTGAGAAAGCAAGAGAAAAGACTGGCTTCCAGACATACAAACCTAACCTCACTGGAAACAACAGAAGCCACATTTGGCCCAATGCCTCCACACAATCTTACTGTCCATCATTCCATCCTTCGAATTCTTCTGAACAGGAAATTTAAAACATCTTTTACTTTGCCAATGTCTGCCAGAGAAGTTCCAAAATGCTCTTAAAAGGATGACTGCAAGTTTTGGCTTAAATACCTATTATCCCCATCTCTCAGAACATCTCACGTTCTTACGCTTGACCAGGACACACGCCCACACATGCACAAATATTCAGAGAGCATTTCCTGTGATTACGGATCTCGGAATAGATAAAATGTTGCTGGTAGAAAGATACACATCTAATCAAACCCGTGGGCTTCTTAATGCTCAATAGTTCAAGAAATATATGAAATTATATTTGTAATTGCTCAAGTGAAGAGTATCATTAAAAAAAAAACTTCACTGAGTCATTTTTATTAAAAAACAAAATATAGAATTTGTTTTTCCTGCTGGAAGTGACATTTACTATCACACATTACTTTGAAAGTTTCTTTTATTCTGTGTGGGGAAACTGTGCATATGAAATAGATGGGAAACCGTTTAAAAATAGTACATTGAAAATAAAAGTTTTTAATTTTAGGAGCATTATATATATACACTCCACTTCCGAAAAGCATTCAACAGTAGTATTAATGCTTCTGGGGTGTGAGGATCCAATAACATGAATTAACAGCTTCATTTTCTTAGAACTATCTGCTAACATGATGTATTCCGGATATCTCAGACAGACTCGGCTTCAGCTAACATTCAAGCACAGCTGAGGGCAACTACAATGATAAAGTCTTAACTTCCAGAGAGGAATACAGCAACCGAGACAGCACTGCATTCCTCCCCAGGAGTCAAGACTTATTTTTTTAAACCTGTGCATATAGACATGGATCGTGTGCGCGCATATACAGACCCCTCCCATCTCCCCATCTTTCCAACCTTCACTGAGCACTGACCAGGAAAAAGGCCATGTTCCTTGGGGGCACAACAGTGCAAAAGACAGGCTCCCTGCCTTCAAGGAGGGCAGCACGTAGTGGCTAAGTTCTCTGCCTTTTCTTGACCTGTGATTCAAAATCGCCAATACCAGACTCTACTACTCCCTTGGAAGGTGCTCAGAGCCCAGACGACCAGCATGCATGGACTGAGCACTGGGCACGAAGAGGAAGCCTGGAACCCTTGAAATCCAGCCCATCCAGTGAGAAACTATCTCAGCCTGGGTTCTTAAGCTTAGGTTAGATCTGCATTAAGTGCTAATTCCATGTTGAAAAGGTGAAAATAATTAGATGCTTCACACCCAAACCATATTGAACACATTCTTAAGTAATTATATGCACATTCAAGTCACATGGATCCAATTAGGGATCGCTGAGATATGGTGGAGCAAGGCCGCCCACCCTCCCTTGTTGAGGACTGTTCCGGACACATCTCGGTGGCTCATTCCTACCTTTCCCTTTTGGGAGTGTGGACTGAGAGCTGTCCATTGGTAGAGGCATGTGGGTTCATTATTAAGGAGGTCTTGGAAGGTGCAGAGGACGAGACACATGTCGTGGTCAGATCCAAACTGCTGTGATTGCTGCCTGTGGTTTCTTCTGCAGAATGAGCACTTGTCACTTCTTTCCAGAGCTGCTGCAGTTCTGTTGGAATCATGCCTGAAACAAACAAATTGGATAATTAAATCAATTAACAGCTAATTCCGTCCTCTTCAAACAGTAATTAAATCAAAGAGTCAGTAAACAAAGCCTAGTGTTAGGGTGGGTTTTTTTGGGTTTTTTTTTTTTTTTTTTTTTTGGTGTGTGTGTTTTTCCCCCCCTCCCAACTAAGGCAAATACGGTAGTAACAACCGTGTCCTCCCACTGAACAGCCGAGTTGAAGTGCCCTCATCACACAGAAAAGACCTCCGTGAAAAGGATTCAAAACACAGTTACTCTGCAAAGACAGTAGGTCTCCATCCAAACTGTTGTTTCCAGATTTTTGAAAAGGAGTAGGTAGATGTTATTGTATTTTCAGCCACAAAGAAGGGCTCGAAGTAAATTTGTTCAACTCTACTATTATGACAACATGAACCACAAAATGAATAATTTTTGTGCTTAAGTCTTAAATGATGACAAATAGCTTTGTTATTAAATATAGTTTTTATTAATCACTTTTAGACATAAATTATGAATTCATATCGTCTTCCTGAAATGCTTTTCAACTTTTAACATTCAAATTGATTATACTATGATTATTTCATTAACACACCTATCTTCCTCATTAATTTTGGTTTCTAGTACCACATGCTTAATTGATGGATGTGTCTACCGAAAAACTGTGTAACTTTTTTTTTTAACAAGTAACACTATTATTACTGTCATTTCTTAGATCAATGCTAATGAACCATTGCAGAATAAAATGCAAACGTAAAAGAAACTTGGAGTAATAAAGTTCTCTTGTTTCTTAAGGGGGTCAGCATGGGCATGGGTCTTAAGTAGGAAGAGTCAAACCTGTACTTTCCCCAAGAGAAGAAACCATCAGTATGTCAATCTCACTATTACGGCCTCATCACCCGTGTTGTGGAGGCATGCCTCCCCAGCCCAGGCTTTCCAGAAACCCACCTCCATGGACCTGCTGGTGCGGACAACAGCAAACCACCACAGCCAGTCCTTCAAAAGGACAGCTACAAGAAATCGTCAGCCCTGTGCAGCACAAGGCAATTCCACATTAGAACTGGATGTCTGGACTGCGGCTCATTGTTTCAATCAACTGTAACAGCTATCCTAGAAAGCCTGCCATTTTCTGACTATATAGCAGCACCCGAAACAGGCGTGTTTCTTACCAAACCTAAGCTATTGAATTAAAAAAGAAGGCTGTGTGCATTATATTCATTTGAAACACATAATAAAAAATGCCAAGGTCTAAATTTAATTTATTTTTGTCATTTAGAATACAATGGATAGATAATCATCTCAACGTGATCAGCCAAACATCTTTACTTTGCTAAACTGTTAAAGATTTTAATTATGCTAGCATTGGAGAGCACTGGTCTAATGAGGCGATGGACTCCAGAGAATCCGAGTGGTTAAGAACTGTGAAATGAGTCTGATAGGATTTTTTTATATTCACCGTGGATCGTTTGCATATCAAAGAGGAGTAAATTATTGCACAGCAGACCAATAACCTTCCCCGCCTTTCTGAGAGGAGCGTTAACAAAAACAGTTGGTCTCTCCTCACGGGTTCTCCACGAAAATGTTCAAATGCTCAAGTATCTGCAATTAATATATATTATAAAAGGTGGCTTCGAATGATACATTAAGTGGTCAGATATTCTTAGAACGCATCCTCAACAGCCAAGTCAGTTTTCTTCTCCCTTCATAAAAATCAAATGCCAATTATATTTTGATGGATTTTGTCCCAAATGAGCATTTAGTTATTAGGCATATTCAATTATTACTTGTCCCCTGAAATTAAGCCTCAGAGGCAAATTAAACAAAGGGAAAGGTCACTCCACAATCCCGTGTCCGGTTCTGCTGCATCTGGGCTATTATTTTCAAACACCTTCCGAAGTGACATGTGGGATGTGTTTGTAGCTAACAGGCCTGCCACCGATGTCCACACACCAACAATTACCTGGGAAGATGGCTGACCCTCCGACCACTGTTTACTCAGTTGAAACAATAGTGACTAGGCTTGTCTGTTGATAGCATATTGATAGAAAGCCATGCAAGTCAACACCTATTTTTATTTTCTAGGGAGTAAATACACATGAAAAGAACGAGCCGCCCATTTTTCAACTCCAACTAATGGATTTCTGGGTCAGCTGCATGGGAAGTGAAAAAATGGAAGAAAAAAACGGCTTCTAACAACTTTCCCTCCAAGGAAAGCAGGAACTTTGGAGCTGTTTTAGGAGTGAGCTGTTCATCCAGCAAATAAAGACAAAGGCGAAATGTCGGGTTACACTTGTTACACCTCCAAAGTACACTGACATTACTCGGCTCTCCTTCTCTTCCAGGGGGCTGGCCAGTCAGTTTCACCCCTCACAAGGGGAACTGGTAGAGAAAACAGTAACTGACTGACGACAGGTATGCTTGTGGGTCAAATCTCACCGTGATAATTACGTTTGAGAACATTCTCATCAGACTTACAGAGAGCAGTCAAATCATTCTTCTCCATCAGTGCTACTATACCTTGTTAGCAATGTTAAACTATTACTCCAATGCATACCATCTACTGGAAGGTGCTGTTATTTGACAGTCACAATCTCGTGACAGAATTAAGACAGATAAAAGGCAGAATAGTCACTCATCAGACTAAATGGATATCAAATTTCCAAAAAGCAGCACATATTCCCTCCAATATGGTAGACAGGAATAATAGTACTGGGTTAAACAAATTCATTAACGTGTGTGTGTGTGTGTGTGTGTGCGCGCGCGCGCGCGCACACCTGTCGAACACCTAATCTCTAGTTCATATTTTCAAAATTAAGAGGTCAGAATGAGCATGAACATTAGGGGGTCAGCTGCTTCAAGAGACCAGGGAGAAAAGCGTACGCACTCATTTCGTAAAACAGAGAAGATCCTGCAATGCTCTTACAACAAAAATGTCCCTCCGTTTTATACCATAAAACCTTCAGGAAAAAAGAAAAAAAGGCCTCCAAAATATTACGTTCTATCTATTCACACTTTCACATTTCTGCACATTTAAGGTGACTTAGCCAAGGCCACGAGCAGGTACGTAAAAGAATCACAATGACTATATCACGAAGTGGCCGTCCCTGGCATTTTAACACCTAACCCTGTGCCCTGCTACATTTCTTTTTCCAGGACAACCAACCCCTTCATTATAAAAGAAAATGCAGACACCGGCTTAAAAAATGTATGTTGTGGGGACAGTTGACAGATTACTGCTCATGGAACTCAATTTTACAACCCCAGGTATCCCTGGCTCAAAGACAAACAGAGTTGATCAACCTTTTTTTGTCCTTGTACATCCATACCCAGGTGACCATGTTCAAGCAAGCAGAAAGTTGATTTAAACCTCATAATGACATCAGTTTTAAGCGATCATGTCTCTGATAAAAAAAAATTGGGTTGTAGTCCAACATGACTGAATTCTCGAGCCACTTTGGGCAAGGGGAGAGGAGACACAGAACCCACCTCTGGAGCCTACAGAAGATGGCAATGGCATGGGGAGCTCATTTTGCTGCCACAACCTGACTCACGAAATAGCGTATTTACATTTAGGTATCTTGGACACACATCGGGGCACCCCTCAGATATTAAATATGCTCCTTCCTAACGTTGCAGGGGCTAATAGTAATAGCAGATTGTAAAGCATATCAATCAATGCCATGACTAGTGAATTACCTACTGGTGTCTCTGATATGTTACTGCAGAGATTACACTTCATGCATCACCACATTCGTTTCTTTCACATCACACATGAGCCTGTCTTGTCGCTGCCCAATTGCCTTCTTTCGGACAGCTTAACTGATGTACTATAACAATGAACCTTAGTGAGCAAACTTAATAGTACAGGAGCAGTGGGAAAAGATGAGAGGTTGAAGCCCGAGTCTAGTGGGTGTGTCTGAACAGCCTGCAAGGTTTCCAACAATAAACCTGAAGGTGTAATTAATGCACGTTACAACATTGTGCAAGCACAAAAATGCATTCGCCATTGTGTCCTTTCTTCTCCCCTCGTACTGCTCTGTTACCAAACCTTCTCTTTGGACAGCCATGGAGATGCTGACCGTGTATCCAGTAGTTGAGATGTAGTGGCCAAAAGGGGAGGAGGGCCAGGAGGCACAGGAAGGGAGAAAGCACCAGTTTCAACACTGAAAACATAAACAAAAACCAGAAAACCCTGGAAGAGATGTAAGTTGGGTGTGGTTGACTCCAGAGAGAAGACTCGGATGAAGACGTGCCTCCCTGGCTCCACATGACACTGAAAGTTACTGAACAAATGAGAGCGTCTTAATCACCATGAAGAAGGTTCCACATTTTCAAGCCTCTTTAGAAGGCAACAGAATCCAAGACACCGAAGGCATTAGCTACCAGACTTTAAGGTCCACACACACACATCTGAGCCTGCTGCCACTGCCAAGACCAGGGTTCTTGAGGAGGGGGCTGGAACATGCTACACCACTTACAGTGTGGGGGGAACTGTATTTCAAAACACAGTGTGACACTTTCTTCTCTCCTTCCACACTGTCCTGCGCTGTTTCCGCGTGATCCATGTGCATGCACACTACGCACGTCAAAGACATGCCTAAACCACGAGGATGTCCTAAAACGGCTAGAAATCCTCACTTGTCTCTGAGGTCCAACACCCATGGTAATCACGCGTCAACGGCTTTTCAGGAGAAACTTTTAAATCTGTGAAATTTAGTTCCCTTGCGCAGAACTCTAGTTTTTGAAGAGCAGGAGGTAGAAATGCTACCTGTTCTGATGAGTGTAGATCTTGCTCAAAAAAAAAAAACAACAACATATGGATACAAACAAGAAATGAAAAAAAAAAAAAAGAAAACCCGACAAAAGAGATTACTCTCAATATAGAGAATAAACCTGAATTCATCTCTAGAACTAAAAAAGTGGCATTTCAAAAGCATCACTAAGCTTTCCAACAGAACAAGTTACAGTGATAGAAAAATATACCTTCCATTGGCTAAACAAATGCCTTCAAGAAAATTCATCTGTGGTTCCAAACGGGCAGTGCTTGATCGGATTGAACTGGTCCTTGAGTCCCAGCTGCACTGCTGTCTCCTACTCCGAAAGCATGCGGGGGGTGGGGGTGGGGGGTGTTCCTCGGCTACTGCTCAGCATCAGCCCACCCCACATGTCTTCATTCTGGCATCCACGAGCGAGCCCTTCGGCTTCTACAAAGGTCCCTCCTTGGACCTCGCCCTGCCTTTTCTCTGGTTTGCCTATGCTTGTTTTGGATGGCCCACACGCTTCCTGATGGGCCGGAGTATCCCAGCGGACAGCCCCCGCCCCTTGGCCCCGACGTCTCCGCGGAGCGGTGCCTGCCAGGTCAGGAACACTCACCTTGAGCAAGGGGCTGGAGGGGAAGGGCAGGCTGGCCCGGCTGAATCGTAAGGAGGCCTTGGCGCTGTAAAGACAGGAGGTGCTGCTGCTGGAGCTGCTGCATCTGGAGGAGCTGCTGCTGAAAAGCCAGCTGCTGGGTAGCCACCTGCTGCTGCTGCAAGAGATCAGGGAGAAAGTGGATGAGATGGGGCCGCTTCCCGAGGAAGGTTCAGAGGAGGGACGTTTCAAAACACGTCACCGTCAAACACCAACAATGGTGGCCAGGGGGTCTAGTGGAGGGCTCTGGGTCAGGGCTGGTGTGACGGGGACAGGACAGAGCACGTCGGAAGAGAGCTGGAGAGGGGGCATGGGGGGGGGGGGCTGGACGTACTTGCCCTCCGCGGCCAGCGGCACAAAAACATAACTCTTCCATCAAGTCAGCTTTTCCTACAGTTTGAAAGGCCTGAGCGTTTCTAGTTGAGATGTGAACTTCCAGACTTTGAAACGTTCAGTGATTCATACCACAGAGCAATGGAAGGCGCCATTCCAGTCTGGGGGGATTTGAACCCTGAACCTCGGAGAGTACACGGAAGAACTAGCTGCCTTCCTCTTGCCTGCACTGGGAGCTTTTAACTACTCTGTTTATCACTCCTGACATAAATAAATGAGAAAAAATCAGACCTTTGAAGAAGAAAAACTTCATCTAATATTGTTAATTAGCCATGACAAACGATGAAATAACATTGTAAATCTTTCATAGAAACAGCCACTAGATTTTAATTACACACATTCATAATTTAGCAAACAACATCGTACTCGACTGTGAGTATTTAATGTGAAGGACACTTTAAGCTTCAGATGCCTTAACTTGGCTTTAGTTTCAGAAACCCCCAGGTCGGCTGGCCTGTCCTGCTTCCCAACCGCTTTGTTCTTGAAAAGAGGGGCTTTACGGTATGATAAATATCTTTTTGTTGATTGGACAATGACAGGAGGAAAACTTTTGTTGTGTAAAACATCAATACATCATTCCTGTGTTTAGCAGGCCTCGCTCCAGCCAAAAAAAATTAATGTAGATTTCCTCAGTAATTATCTGAGTGATAGAAAGATAATACAGTGCAGTAGTACAATAAATAGAAGGAAATTATCTAATATCCTTAATCTGCTAGGAATCAAATCAAGGTGGAGGTCTTAGCCACATTATGGCTAACAGTTATGAAAGGAGAATTAACCCTTGCCAAACTGTGGCCTCCCCCCCCAAAAAAAAGTAAAAAAAAAACCCCACAAGATTGGTTTTCCTAATTCTGAGTATCATTCACAACATCAGGAAGACTTCTGCAACTAAAAGGGACTGTACAACCCTTTCAGAGCTTCTAATAACTATACTTTACAAACAACTGCATTCACTTAACCTAACACATGACCTTGATCTGATACAGCCATAAAATGGTACGTGTATCAAGACCTTCTGATGCCAAGTTCAAAGGAAGAGAAAAATGGTGGTTTCCTTTTGGTCTCCGTGCAGTTTACTTTACAGTAAAAACCATCATTCTCCTATTAGCAACCAATTTCAGACTTACTACCATGCCACTGAGAAAGTTAATTGAGTTTCACTCCAAAAAACAAATTCTATACCACTAACAACAAAAATTTAAATAAATTTAAATGAAAAGCCAGTGTTTTCATTTTAAGAACAGCATGCATAAAATGATCCAATTGTTTTCACCCCTTCCCATGTTATCACATTAATGTAAAACCCAATGATAGCTATATTCATGTCAAAATGATTTTTTCACTTCCTCAACAGATATTAATTCATGACACTTAAAAAGAAGAAGAAGAAGAAGAAGAAGAAGAAGAAGAAGAAGAAGAAGAAGGAAGGAAGAGAAAAAAAAAAAAAACAAAACAAAACCCAACATGGATACAATAAAAGATGGGGGAACCAGCTCTTCTTGAAGTAGAAAAGAATGGAGAGGGGGTGCTGGAGTTTGGGGAGGGTGTTTCCTGTCTTACTGTAAATGAAATGTTTAAAAATTTTGTATTTATATAAAATGACTGATGGCTTTTCTGTTGTCTCTGTGGCCATCCCTAGGAAAAGCTCATGAAAGCTGTCCGCGTTGGAAAAGCCAGGATGTGAAAGTATACAAGGCCCATTGTCCAAAGAAAGAATTTAAAAGCAATGCTGGTTGCCAAACTGTGCTCCCCACCCGGTTACCAAACACAGGATACGAGCCCGTTTGTTTACTTCTCCCAATTGAATGCATACAAAAAAGGTCTCCGTGCAGTCCCCTGGACAGGTCAGTAGTCAGTGTTAAAATGCGAAAATGCCCTGATAAACCTTGCATTTCAGATCCCCTCCCTAGAGCTGCAGTCAAAGGTCTGTTTTCCTTTCTTCGGCTCCTCCCTGCTGCCTTAACATAAACTGTCATAACTGCCCGGACGAACGGCCCTTTTAAAACAATCAACTTAGCCTCCCTCACCCGCACAGGATGGGATCTTTTTTTGTAGCTCCACTGCAAATTAATTCTGCCTTCAATTTTCCACACCCGTTCTGTCAAATATTAACAAGCAGTCACTTCAAGAGCTGTATGGGGCTACAGAAGATCTATCCCCTAAGAAGGTCTTAGGGCCAGATCAACAGGGAGCCTAACTTTTCCAAGGAAACATCTCAAGGCAACTTTAGAAACAAGTTGAGTGAAGATACATTGTTCTGGCTGAGGATCAAGTGTCTTACCAGAGGGGTAATCAAAAAAGGGGAAAAAGGTGGTGGTGACAGGGGTGGGGTGGGGTGGGGGGCAGATGATTCAAAATTAGGAGCCACTAATGACTGGGGATTCAGTAAATTAATACACTTGTTCCATCTGTCAACATCCAAGTTCAAACCTTGTTAAAATCAGAACCACCAGTCCACATCGTGAAATTGCTACCATGTGACTCTATTTCGTCCTAGCACAAAAGGACCACCACGTGCATGATAATTTCAGAAGCCTATCCCCCTTACCTCGGGAAAATAAGGATCTCTTAATCACGGTTACAAAAGCTCTCAGCCAAACCCACCAGCACGAGGAACAGAGAATGGGATCCAAGGGGACCTGCCTGCTGGTCTGCCTACCCCTCGGGATGTGAAGACAACCTGTCTCTTGGGTTGTGAGTCACCTTTGCCTTGGAAGTGGATGAGAGAACATGACCACAGCAAACCTCAAGTCCTAGAGATGCTAAAAGGCTGCTCTAATGTCTCTCCTTCTCCTTGTTCAGATACAAAATACTCCCTTCCCAAACTCAGACACCACCATCATCTTTGTGTGCCAAGATGCCCCCTTTCTGACAGCAGCAATTTGGGAGAGTTAACTTTTATCCTTCCTTCTGCCGCGTAACTTTCCCCTTCACGTTTCTTTATCTGCCCTCTGAGCTCGTCTGAACTTTCATGTTCTCTCAGCGTGCAGACGTGCCTTCCAAACTCTGTCTAACAGACCAAATAAGAGGTTAATAAGAAGTGGCAACAGAAAGAAAAAACACAATCCCTGGTAACTGATAAGAATGACAGTGGCAGCCCTTTTTTGTTTGTCTTCAAATATAGAGTTAAAGATCTTTAAAAAACTAAATTTTGATGCCTTTGAAAAGAAAGAAGCACAAAATAACAACAGGGGGTTATTGCCTGCGAGCCACAGGGGAGAAACTCCATAATTCTTATTCTCCCTTTTGAAGGCTGTTAGAAATCTGATTCAAAAAAGCAACAGCAGAAGGGGAAACCTCTTGAGGCTGTAACCATTTCCTGTGATCATGCATAATGTGCTTCAAAAGTGGGTTTTTACCAATTCTGTTGATCAATTGCACCTCCTTCATAGCCCTTCTTTTTTCTGCTGTGTTTACATCTGATGTGACTCAATGACAAGCACTGTCTGAGACTGTGAAACAGGCCTGTCATGTTGATTTATGGGCGCATCAAACCACAACTTGTCCAAACTGAAGCTCGCAGTTCATTAATTAGAGAGTTGTGACTTTGAAGTCAGCTTTCAGACTGTGGTTTTTAACATTTGGCTTAATTTATATGCTCTTGAATGTGGATCTCTAAGGAAAAAACTGAAATTCCCTTCTTGTCTTTGAACTTCTTTTGACCGCACAATAATCATTTCTTTGTCCAGAGTGATGCCTGCAATCCCAGAGTCATTAACGCGCATTGAACTGCCACTGATGAGTAAGCCCTACTGAATTAGAAAAACAGCCAGCAAAACAAAGCTGAGAGCCTTCTGCACAGTGATATCTCACAATTACATGCCTTCCCTCCCTGTGCCATTTCCATTTTAATTACTGTTAGTCCTTTAGATTTACATTTTAGACACTTTTTAATCTGTTCCCTTTTTTATTACAGCAGCACTCGGGGGCGCGCCACTGTACTTAAGGGTGGTGTCAGCATTTTCCTGAAAGTACCTCCTCCCCTTCACCCCAAAACTGGTCCGACTCTGTGGGGGTTGCCATCCAGGCTGCTGCATGGGACTCCGGCGAGAACGCTCGGCGGGGCATGGATTAAGCACCCAGTGTATGTGGAGGGAGGAGCTGGCGCAGGGAGACGGTCTGGGCCCTTCCTGCTGGGGAACGGGAGCGCCGCCTGCCATCCACGCTCACAGGAGGGGCAGGGCCCCGGAGAGTCCCCGGAGCGAGGCTCCTTCCAAACTAATGACCAGCGGCCACCTGCTTGGGGCCGGAAAGGAAGCCGTTTAAGGGGGCTGGGGGCTGTTTCTCAAACTACAGACCGGGGAGTTCTGAGGAGAACACTCAAAAGGACAGCATTCCTGGCCACGGTAAAAACATGAGCAGGTAAGTGACTTCGGGTAACTGAAATCAGGAGAAAGATGGCACGGTCATGCCCTCATGTGCACCGATGCTCCCCCCAAGGACTGGTCTAGACCGACATGGATCCGTACAGGACGTGACATGTGGATACCCTCTCTGGGCAGGGCTTACGGCTTCTGGAGCTGAAGTGGTCACCCAACTGGCTGGAGGGGCCTGGTGCCACAACTGTGTGCTCTTACCAAGCGCCGGGCCCACGGAAGCCATCATGACACACTGGGTTTGGTCAGGGACGCCCAAACCATCCAAGCTCAGAAGAGTCGTCCCATCTTACACCTGCCTTGAGCGATTAGCATACGTGCCTAACTTGTGAGAAAAGGTGAACACAGAGACAGCGTTTACTCTTGGTCGAACTCCTGTGGTCTGTCCAGCCTCACAAGAGAGGATTCTGGCAAAGGGAAGGGCCGTCCCCACATACCCAAGCTGGCTGGGCCGGAGAAAACCTCAAGTGCGGGTCCAAGTACACCTGTGCCGAACGCAGGTGCATCTCGCCCGCTGTTTGGCCTGCGTGTGGGCAGAGCCCCGAAGGCCCAGCCCACCATGCCACTTCCCCGTGCTCATCAGCAGTACCCCTGCCTTGGGGGCTAGCCCTCAAGCGGAACCCAGCAAACTCTCAGAGAAAAACGGGACCACCGCTCTTGGTCTGAGAGCTGCGGACCAAGAGCTCAGTTGTGCAATCATTTAAGAGATGAATGACAGTTTAATAGCCACTAGATAGTCCTCTGGGATCTGTGGTTTGAAAGTAAAATATGTATTGTCGGTACCTCTTTAGGCTGTTTTCCAGCATGTTGTTGTTGTAAAAGTTGAAGCTGCAACTGTTCCTGTTGTTTTTTATAAAACTCTTGAAGCTGCTGCTACAAAGGAAAGAGAGGACGGTAAGTAACAGAGGGTAGCGCCAACCCACTGTCCCTTTTCGGTGCCATACACAACTGCGATTTGAAAAATAGCATCCTTTTATCTGTAATGGCCTGACCTTTAGTTTGAGACTCGACCATAAATTTCAGCGCACCCTGACTATTCTTGGCATTACTGTCTGAAAAGTAATCTCCAAAATGAACTGATGAAAAACATACCATTTTCTGCACAAACTAATTAAAATAAGGGAAGGGATGACCTTTGATGGGACAACAAAATCCAGTGCCCTTGCAGAGGGAGTTTGGGCAAGCTCTATCGTGAAAAGCGCGCCTGCTTTCTGAAGGGTGGGGCTGTGCAGGGTGGCGGGGTGGAGAGCGTCCGCATCGACAGCGTGGGTAGCTCGCTCTGCCTCCGGTCCCCACCGTCTCACCCCAGCCACTTCTGTCACTGTAGTTCTGAATCGTGTCTCTTTGGTTCAGGGGTCCGGGAAGTCTGAACGTGAGGTCCCTGTGGCACGTGGCGGCCAGAAGTTCATTTCCGCATATCCGCATACATGAAAGAAGGAAAGTGAACTCTGCACCTTAAAAGTAACCAACTCCGGGATGTCTCTTGATGTTTAAAAGAAAAATTCTGTGAGCCTCTGAGTTGAAATGGGGACTTCAAGAGCTGTCACATTTCAACCTGCTCCGAACGCGCTCCCCATTTCGCTTTGATTCACACCATTTAGAAGCCTCTGGGCTTACCAAATAAAAGAGCGTAAAGCCGCATAAGCCTAAAAGATCTTAGTTCTACCAAGTCCAATTACAGCCCTAATCTCAGTCCATCGGGTACTCCCCAGACCCAAACCACAGTCGCTTTGGCAGGACCCCTCCCTTGCTGGGATGCTAACTACATCAATTACTCGGGGGCCCACTCAGTGTCCTGCCCCAGCCACCCTGTCCTGCCTCTCTCTTCAATGGGCAAAGGAGAGGATCGGGTGCGGGGGTCGGTGAGTGGAGTGGCCGACCCTGGGAGGAGGAGGACGGACGGTTACCTGTTGGAGCATGAGGGCCTGCTGTTGCTGGAGGAGGACCTGGAGCTGCTGAGGGCTCAGCACTTGTTGCTGGAGGATCTGCTGCATTTGCTGGGGAGTGATAACTTGAGGTGTCATCATAGCCACTGACACGGGAACCTAGAACGTTAATGAAGGGTAAATAGGAAGCTAGGAAATCGCGCGCACGCAGCACTCAGTCTTGTGGGGTCAACGGCAGACCGTCGCGAGCCTGCTTGGAGAACTGACCGACTGCCCACGCACAGCATCCTTATCCGGAGGGGATGCGGCAACGAATCCTATTTCATCTCTTATGGAGTTTACGTGAAATAAAGAAAAACAAAAGAAGCCCTCGCAGCACTGATAGGTGCGCAGCCAGCCTTGCAGGGAGACAAGGAGTAAAGACCTAACAAATGCTATCTGCAGTTAGGTGGCAACGCTCTGGATTTCTTAGGAAGCAGGACTCTTCAGTGGCAATTAGCTCTAGGGAGTTTAATGCAAACTCGAATTGTGTTTTAGGGAACAAGGCAAATGGGAACCAGTACCTTCTCAGCGGGAGCTACTCTGATCCACTTCCTCCGTGGACAATGATCTTTAAAGGACAATCAATGAATGCTTGGTCTTGTGGGTGACTGAACCCTGGGCGCACCTCGCGAACTTCAACGCAGACCTTTCCTAAGATGTGTTTTACCCTTCCTTATTCACCCAGCACACAGATGTCTCCATTCTTTCATATTACATGTGATACCATTAAAAGCTGCTTTCCATGACATTTCAGTGACAAACAGCTACAGTGATGAACTTGATAGCATTTCATATTTGCAACTGTTAACACGTTTCTGCACGGGCATCTTTGCAAGGAACCTGCACACTGTATCTGAAAGGATGATGTCTTGTTCAGATAAAACACTGACATTAAAATGACAGGCTGTCTTGGCCAAGGTTACACAAATTGTATTCAAGCGGATACCTAATGACAATGCTATGAATTCTGCAAGCTTTCTAGAATGTAATTTAGCTATTCAAAATAATCACTGCACTTGTGTTTAATTTGCAGACTACATGAGAACCATTTTGTCAGTCCCCGTAATACAAGAAGACTATTTCATGAAAAATCGCCCCCCCCCAATAAAAAGATAAGGAAAGGGGAAAAAACAACAATGAAAGAAAAGACAAAACCTGTATGTCTTCTAACAGTAATATTTAAGCATCTTACTTTTCTTTGGTTTCTAATCAAACATGTGACAGCAAGAAGCTAGAAGCAGTAAAGGATATACTTTGTTAAAAAGGATCTCCTGTCATCTCATGTATTACAATAAAAGGTAATAACATGTTTTGCACTCTGCCTGTGTGCCACTTAAAAAAAAAATCCGGCAGACAATAGCTGATCAGAAGATAAAAGAATTAAAAAATCTTTCAGGGGAGCAGTAAGCAAAAGGGAGAAATGCAGTATTAATTTTATGTAACATAATGTCTTAATATGCAGTTTATCTCGACTTTTTCACATGATTTGTCCTGTCATTTGCATAGCGAGCTCTCATTCCTAATTTCACAGTCATTATGCACTGATGTCCCGATTTCTCAGCATCACTAATTTTGATGAACTAAAAATGGTTCCTGAAGGTCAGATTCATGTACAGTGAACAAGCTGCACTGTTGTTGTGGGCATGTTTTGTGTGGGGAGATGTTTATGTGCAAGTTTCGCATTGTTTGGAAAACACTGGCTAGAACATCTGAAAAATTTCATTAACCTAACTCTGGAAGGTCATCATCGAATTCTTCCCATTGCAGTGGCCTTTTAAGTGTAGATGTAGATACACTGTAATTTAAAACAGATGGGCATGTCTGACTATTTTTATATGCAAAAAGGGACAGATGTATATGAATGGATAAATTATCCTTTTAAAAAGATACTTTGCAGCACGAAATATCACCAATGATTAGAACAGTGAACTTGCATTCAATCTAGGGCAAACACAAGAAGGCATTATCAAAACATCTAACCATCTACAAATTAATTCCAATCCGTCTACTTCGCCTTCACACACAAGAAACTTTTTGAGTTTTTCAAAATGTATGGGGTGCCAATCGCTATCTTTCGAGCTGCTAAAGCCAACATATCACAATAGAAGTTTACTTTTCCTTGAGAGTTGCATCATCATACAGGGAGGTTTGATTAAGCAAACAAAAGAACCATGTTTAAGGTTTCTTTTTTCCTCTGCGTTTCTTGGATGACGTACAATATAAATATTCTTGAGCCAAATTTCTGATGGTGATGAACAGGAAAACAGACAGGAATAGGGTGGTGTAAGATTTAAACGGGTGATGAACACGAAATTAACAGTGTTGTAACAGAAGTCATCATAATCTTTCGGTCACAATTTTTAAAAAAGAACTATGGAAAGTCTATGTGTGAGAGGGGAACAAGGGGACTTTTGGAGGTGAAGGAAATGCCATCTATCTTGACTGCGGAGGCAGTTTCATTGAGTGTACACAACTGCTCAAACTCTTCCAACTATACCCTTAAACCGAGTGCATCTTCTTGTATGTAAATTATACTTAAATAAAATCGATTTTAAAAGTTAAAAAAAGGACTGGCGTATACAGATATTTTGAAACCCTTGCATATGGCCAATAGTTAAATGTGCTTCTCCCAGGGTTATTTATTCAACCTAAATAACTGAACAGTTACTGAACAGTACAATGTTACTGTCATGGTACTGAACAGTACAATGAACTTGACTCTCCTCTTCTTTTTCCCTTTGGACATTTTGATGGAGGTGCTGGTGAGTAATAAGATGCTCACGCAGCAGGCACAGTCCAAGGAGGGAGAGAGGCGAGAAGCCTGAATAATCCTCCTGCCTGGCACAGGGTCTCTGAATAACCAGGAGTGGGCTAATATATGCTGATGGCCTCAACTTTGCTTTTACTATCTGAAACCACATTTTCACACCAGTTTGCTTGTGAGCCTCCAAACTGGGCCTGAGCTTAATTTATAAATGTGATAAAACTGAGATTTCCCCAGTTTCTGCTCCAACGTGTCTTGAAAATAGGTTATGGAAGGTTTTAACAAACATATCCAAATGGACCAGAAACCAGCCTGGGTAGGAAAGGGGGAAAAAAAATCTGAGCACAGTTTTAGGTTTTAAACAGTTAAGAAAGAGAGCCTATACATATCCACTCTCTTAACTCCCAACGTCCAACTTTTTCATGTAGCTAGTCCCTACTAATACTAGGAATCAAAGGGCATGCAGTACCAGCGAGAGGCTATTATAGTCCACACTTTATTGCCCATTACTACTGAGGTCATTAGCGGCAAGAGTGATCGTACCGGTCTTAACCTATTGATCACTGTAACTACTATCATTTAAACCTGTGTTGAATGTCTGGAAAGCGGCTAAAGGCACACAAGAGAGAGTGCTTTAGCACTGAGAAATATGGCCAAGGCTTAGAAATTACGCCGTGATTCATAAAATCTAGCCAGTGGTTTAAATCAATAGTATTTAAAACAGTCATGTGAGTTCTTAACTACGGTGCTCTACTATTCATGGGCCCCTCTTTGAGACTATTCAGTCAAAACTAAACTTTATTTTTTCCAGATTCTATGCCATCTACCTTACCCTCCTTGAGATAAAAAAAAAAAAAGAAACACACCAATAAATTCTGATGTTTTCCTATGCTACGGGGCTCACGCCTGAAGTGGGAGTTTCAACTAATTCTCGATTTCCTTCTCCAATGACAATTTAAAGATAGTGCAAAAAAAAATTTATATGTCTGATGCTGTAACTACCTTAACTGTTTGAGAATATAGAAATGAGTGTGTTTTATGAGTTAACAATGAATCATAGAAGGCAATTTATGAAGAACTAGAATGATTCTGTCTAGCTGCCTTCAGGGATCAGAAATTCAAATTAAACTTCTGGCAGACATTTAAAGAATGCTAGCATACAAAACTGAATTTAAAAAAAAAAACACACACAGTTAACACTCTTTCGTTGAGTTGCAAGAGGAAATCGTGAATTAAAAAAAACAACACAACACAGACACTGCATGATACACTGTTGACTGATACCATTTGGGTGTGGCTGGTCCCAGGTGCACGTGAACTGGCGGGAATGGCAGAAATTCAGCTGTGCTTGGCCCTCCCTCTGAACGCTGCTAGTAGGGACCTGCTACTACCTTAATACCAGTAACTGGGAAAATGTCGATTGCATTCCCAAGTGCTGGTAGAAGCCCATACACTGCTGTATCAATTCTGCCTGCCACAGTTTTCTTTTGCTTCCAATTGACTTTCTATCATCCGTAGGCCTGAAGACTATTAAAATAATAGGCCTTATTAGTGCCCTTTATTCCCAAAGGGGAGAGGTAGGTGACCGGGTGGGGAAAAACATCTAAAAAAGCAAACAAACAAACAAAAACGCCCAGAGAAACAATACTCATTGCTAATCTAAGAGACAATTGGAGGAATTGGGTGGGAGGGGAGATGACACAAATAACACGCTATCATTTTTTTTTCTTTCTCTTTACACTCACTCACATTAACTCTAAGTAAATACTGCCCAGTGTAAACACACATACATTTTGTCATCAGCATCTTCTCCTAGTTGCTAAGTGTACAAATAATAAAACTGAGAAGACAGAAAAATTTAAGTCCTATTTTACTTCCATTAATCTGGATTAATAAATTAGAAACTATTTTTAATCTCTGTTATTTACCACACATATGTCCCAGAAAACCTGAGACCCTTCCAGACTTCAGGCATGGGATGATAACTGGTCAGACAGCGTTAACTGGTTCATCAAATAACAAGAGCAAAACAAATTAAATTAGAAGGGTCCAGAAGAGCAAAACCAAACCAAACAAAGAAAATAGTTCCATTAAAAAAACAAAAAACAAAACCAAAGCAACAGAAACAAAAACAAAAAACCTATGCCAAATTTTCTATGACCTATAGAAGCTAACCTGTGTAAAAAAAAATAAGTACCACTTCATGAATACCATCGCCCCTGTGAAAGACAATAGTGTTCAGAATTAATAAGCCAATGGAAACAACTGATACATTGGCAAACAAAAAAGTTAGGAAGCTTCTATTTCCCAAGGTATCCAGAAAGAAAGAAGGGGAGGGGAGGCAAAACCAAACAGACAAACCACATTCGCCCAGACACCATGCAAGATAGCTGTATCATGGAGGAAAGAAAATACATTTCTGACATAATATTTCAGTCTTCAGAAAATTAAAAAAAAAAAAAAAAGCCTGCTATTCATGTGGAAAGTATAATTCTGTTTCATTATGGAATTCTGCTTTTTTGTATAACTCTTTTAGACTTAGCTATTTTGCCACAATACTGTACAAAGCATTAAGGCAGGTAATGGTTATTATATTAATGCAAAATCATCTAAGTAGTCAGTCATTAGCATAACTGTTCTCTCAGTAACAATACAACCACCTATTAAAATTTTAGAAAAAAAAAAAGACCTCTTTAAAATGCAATTAGCATTTCATTTTTTATCATTTTGTTTATTACATTCTATCAAGAAAGGCTATCTTTCTTTCAGGAAGAATTGTATGGCCAAGACTTGCCTGCCAATCAGGACTTATTTCAGGTTATCATCCCTAATAAGCAATCTCTGGCAAAGCTCTCCGAGCTCTTCTTTTGTCTTTAAATTTTCAAAAGTGGCAGAAATTCATATTTGTTTACAGCAGAGGCATTAGTGGAACCTCAACTGCTCTCCTGTAACATTTCCCATGCATACACTCTACTAAGAGCCAGCATAATTGTTTTAGCGCTAATAAATATCAGCTTCATTTGCATAAAAATGTAAAGTTTACATAAATTAAATCGCTTCTCCCATTAGCGCCTGTTAAATACAGGAAACAATGGAAGCTACACATGAAAATAGTCATCCAATAAGCACTCATCTTTTCAACTTAGCAACTGTTATTATTATTATTTAAATCAAGAGAAAATGCCTCTTCTTTCCTCCCTCAATCTTTCTCCTGTAGGAGGGATGGAGAACAATGTACGTGGTGTACGTGGATCAAAGCTGCTATGACATTTTATATTAACAACAACAACAAAAATCATTTTTAAGTGCTGCAAATAGGAGGAGGGGAGAACTATTCCAAGAAGAAACCCCAGGGAAGATTCTATCCACAGTTCTCTTGAGCTCTTGAGAAGAAAAGGCAGAGGCCATGGCTTAGTAAGTCCTCTTAAAATCAAGCATTATTCAAAAATAGTGAGAAGAGATAGCAACTGTACCACTGCTATCTGAGACACACACAGGATGCACATAAAGGAAAACAACTTGTAGACAGTTATGGATCGAGGGATACTGTTCAGTGAAGAAAACTAAAATGTTTACCTTTTGTCCACGAAAGAATTTTCTAAGACCAAGAATTAAATTTGCAAACGTGCTTTTTTCCCCCCACATTGTGAGATGGAGGGGGGGGAGGGCTGTCCTTGGATTTAAACATGCAGATAGGCCAAAATTAGCTCATTCCAAAGTTTTGTAAGGTCTGACTTGCTGTGCAATCACCCCTTTTTGGAATTACAACTGAAGTTTCTCAAATTGTGCAGGTTCTCATGCCTGTTTCCAACACCTGCACCTTCTATATCACAGTTAAGCTAAGGGGTGCAAATTAGATTCGAATGAGAAAACATCAGTTGCTTCTTTGACAATCTCACCATTCACTGATATATTTCTAATGAAGACAAAGCCTAACCAAAAGCTCCTTATATGTTAAAGGTCAAAATATGTTCAAAAATGCCTAGTAAAATCAAGGCAAATGGGAAAACCCATGAGGACCCGCCTCATGAAGTGGTATGACAATTAGAGTAATTGTACAAAAAAAAAAAAAAAAAGGAAAGAAAGAAAGAAAGAAAAAAAAGAAAAATCTTCAGGAAAAAGTGAAAGAAATTAAGCTGCCACAACTGTAACAGGTTAGATGAAAAAAATCAAAATTTAATGTATTCTCCCCTGTGTCATCTTGTTTTGTCAAGACATCAAATAGAATTGGGAAGTACAAAATAACAAGCCCTTGAGAAATCACAGCAGCCGACCTTTTTGATGTTGTTGATTTACCTTGTTCTCAGTTATTTGAACAATGATGTTTCAGATTTAAGGGCAAGATAAAGCTTAAAAATTAAAACATGATACCAAGGTATTCTTAAAAAGTGCACCATAACATTTAGCCTGCATCTTCATTGATTAGCTGCTTTTAACCAGGTTTGAAAATGAGGTACAATGCACGTGTTCAATATTCATTTTTCCTTGTTCCAAATTAATTTCTCTTCAAACAAACTGCCAGGTTGGAAGAGGGACTCAGAGACTATTCCTACAGCCCTAAAGTAGAGGCCCAGTTTAGCTCTTTCCAGGTAATTCAAGTCCCTACAGTGTGCAGACGATCGTCCAACAGGCACCTGAATTTTCTTTCTTTTTTTAATGAAAAAAATAAATAAATAAATAGAGCTGAATGTAGACTGCCATGTACGAGGAGGGAAAAAAAAAAGGTATTTGTACACTGCGAAATGACTAAAACCAATGTCCAGAAATATCATGCTGCTTCCAAGAAAAGAAACCTTGCAGCAAACAAAAACACATTTAGCTTAGGGAGTTAGGACTACCCCCAAATCTAGCCATGCAGGTATACATGAAGCTGCACTCCTTCTCTGCCCCCAAAGATCCACAGCTCATCAGCAACATCATTCCCAACCTCATATGAAATATTATGTACAAAGGTATATAAAATCAATATACGACAAGATAGCGTTCTCAAATTTTTATAAGTGGACAGCTTCCAAAAATTTCAGTAGTTAAAAACATCTGATTTGAAGACTCTCAAAGTAAATAACTCAGTATTTACAAGCACTAGTAGAATTTGTAAAACCAGGACTACTTAATAGCTGCTTAATGATTATTACTACTTGACAATGAATTCATAGCTTAGTATGTAACACACACAGATGCAATTTACGTATTTATTTATTCCAACCTTCTCTAGTCAACTGTTGCTGCTTTATCCCTTGCTTATAAGTCAAAGAACTACCAGAAGTGGATTCTAACTGGCTATGATATTTGACCAGTTACCAGGAGCCTAGTGTTAAGTTTCTCTTCAGTGATGTTCCTCTACAACTAGACCACATAATAAAATAAATCCCTCCACCCTTCTTTTTTGCCAATTCAAATTTTACTCAAATTTTAGCTCAAGCTGAGAAGCTGGTCACAATATTCTCTCCTGATTATCTCAGAAACATAGTAACTCTAAGACACTTCTGCCACATTAGCCAAGATAAATCTGGAATTTCATTGCTTTTAATTAATCTGGACTTTAATTTCACTGTATCTTACAATTGTGTGGAGGCTGTCTGAAAAGTTGCAGAACTGGTCAGTGTCATGAAAGAGTTTATCTTTCAAGTGACAGCTTCTGACAGCGTGCAAATACAAGGCAGCAATGGTGAGGGTTTTGTTTTTAAGGTACATTTAACTGCAAACAACAACAAAAAAATTCAAACCAACCATTCCTATCATAAGCTTTCTGATGATTTATGGTTTACCAACTGAGCAAGGTTACGCAACACTGCATGCCTTTAGATGCATTATTTCAGCTAGTTGAGATTTAATTAAGATCACAGACTCTAAAATCCCTGTCAAATGAAAATGCAGAGAAGACAATACACTATATAACCTCATGCAGAATGTTTCCATTCCATCCTCTGGAAAAATATGAGTTAATCCACGTTTCTATGGCTGCAGACAAAAGTTCACTAATTTTGTTTTCTTTTGACACCTAGGTTGTTTTCTATTGTATGTCATGAGATCATTCCCTTCCAGGGAGGGAAGAAGAAAATCGAGAGTGAAACATGTTGCAGAAAACGCACTTGACATTACCATCCGACATTATCATAGCTTACCTATGATGTCATCACATTTTCATATAATCAGCCCATGATTAGGAAAGTTTCATTTTAATGAAATAAATTTATTTAAAAACACAACACAAATAGGAAGCCTACCTTTCCTGAATTACTCAGATTAAAAAACTGACAGGTTTGGCTTCTCATTTCCTTAACTGACCAACTTTTTATCAGCTAAACTGCACATAGGAGTAGGAAAGAAAGTTCTTAGGGTAAACAGGAGAATATAAAGCCCCTTGCTTTCATTCTAAGCGTAGTCCTGGGGGAGGGGGTGCGGAACAACAACAACAAAAAATCCCCACAAACCTCTAGATTTCTTCTTATGCATTGATATTGACCCATTTTCTTAAAGAAAAAAAAAAGATCATGTGTTTTTATTTGCATCATCTTAATATTTAGTTGCTTATCTCATGCCTTAGAAATGACAGGTGCTTGCAGTCTCGCTCTTGACAGGCCACTACACAAATAACTGTCTTGCCTGAAAGGGCTAATGCAGTACTAATGAACAATAAATCAACTTTGATTATCAAGTGTCAGCCCAATCCGTTTTCAGTTCAACTCTATCACATCCCAGAGTAAGTCAGCCACTGTCTCTGGGTAGGCAGTCTGTATTTTGGTTTCATTTTTACACACTTTTCACTGAAATGTGTCAGGCAGCTACAAAGAATCACATAAAATAGAAGTAGACATTTTTTCAATTTATGCGAAGGGTATTCAGAATGTGCTTCTGTCTTCATTTGGTTTACTTAGTGTTAAGTCCTAACATCCAAGAACGCTTTGCATTCTTTCAAACAACAGTAACAGCAACACATCAAATCCTAAACTAGAATCTCAATGGGATCATGTTTGAGGTCTTTGACAATGACATGCTAGCTTGAACACTTTACCACATAACCATCTCTGACTGCACATACACATTCCTCTTAGAAAATCTTTTACAAACAAATGAACAAAAAAGCAACACCGGGCCACTTATAAAATAAAAAACTTCACTTGATTTAAAGTAAAAAAAAATTTTTTTGCTTCTTTAACACTGACTTCCTAATGATAAAATAAATGTAACTTATTTTTTTCTTAGGCAGATTAGTCATTGATAGTATGATTCACATTTCCTGTTATCAGGCTTAATTTTTCCCCCAAATGTGTCACTTGCAGAATGTTGGAATCTATGGAAATTAGGTGATTTGCATTTTTAAATTGGCTTGATTAGAACATTTGGTCTGTGTGGACAAGGATATAAAATTATTATATTTTCCTTATAACTGGTAGGCCCTGAAGGAGTTAATCCCAAAGAGGAAGAGTCTATATGTACTTTGCTCTAAAACTTTACCACCTACTTCCTAAAGGCCCCCTCCTTCCCATCACGACTCCCGGGGGGGGGGGGGGGGGGGGGGGGGGGGGGGAGTCTCCTTTCCACTGACCGTCTTTCAGGCAGTTTTGACAGTTGAGTTAGTTACATTCAGAGCCCGGGAAGATTGGAGTACCCAGTGGCGATTCTTCAGCCGGCTGCACGTCCTAACCCAAACCCTGCTCCCTACTTAATTAATCGGCAAAGTAATGCACCAGACGCCAGAGACTCCCCAACCTGCCAGAGTGTCCCTTAGTTCGCCTGCCTGTTTTGGTGTGGGGCTTTATTCCTCCCCCTCCCCCTCTTCGCTGTGTGTGAACTCCTTGAATTTGAACAGCTAAGCTGAAAATAGCCTAGACAGATATAGAAACAAAACTATCAGAAGCAAAGAAACATCTACACGGGTTACACTGAGATGGAAGTCTCCTTGTATATTTCACACGCTCTGAAAGTGACATAAATCACACCCCAGATACGTCCCCGAATGGAGTGATGGCGAGGGCTTTACCAAAGTGGCTGCGTGAAGGCCAGACCAGCAGAAAATGAATCGCAAACGAAAAAGAGAACGAGAGCGCGAGAGCTACACACAAGCAGGACTTCCTCCAACTCTCCAGTACACCCCACCCATGAACATTTAAAAAAAGAGAGAGAGAGAGAGAGAGAGAGAGAGAAAGGGGGGAAAGCCTCTCTCTCTCCAGGACCCACAGGCCTGTAGCTCCTTCATCCCACCTCTTCACTCCCTCCCCCGCCTCCACTTCCAGAGCACAACTCCCACCCAAGTTGGTAAACAGCAATTGTTGTTATTATTTTTTAAAAAGACTCAACTTGGAAACCCTCTGGCGCTCCAGCCTTCCCCAGTGAGGCCCCAGGAAGCTGGCACCGCGGAGCCCGGGGAAGGAGGGCAGAATGGCAAAGATCAATCATAGGGACCAACCTGACACTCTCCATGTAGCCGCCAGGCGCGCGGAGCCGGCTCGGGGCGCCCGCGCGGGCCGGGCGTGGGGTCCGGCGGCCTCGGCGTGCAGGCGGACTGCACGCGCGCAGGGGCGCTCCGGCTCGCGGGCTGACAAGACGCGCCGCGCCGCGCCCACCCGCCCCGCCCTGCTCCACCAATCACAACCCGCCTCTAAACACCCCGCGCCGCGCCGCGCCGCGCCCCACACAATGGGCTACGCGGCCCGCTCCCCGCGCCCGCGCGCCCCGGCCCCCTCCGCGCGGCAGGTGAAATCACGCTCCGGCGAAATCCTGCTTTTGTCTCTAGAGCAACTCCTCTTAATTGCTGTTAACCCTTTGACCTGCCTCCGGCTGACGTCTGGGAAGCCCGGCGCGGCGCGCATCTCTCCCGCCGGCCGGGGCTGCGGGTTTGGGGCTTTGGGCTGGGTTGCGTGTTTGGTTCGTCTTGGAAACTGACAAAGAGTTGTCCCAACCTTTCGGAGGAACCCGAGAGGCAGAGGAGGGGAGCCGGCGCGCCCCGCGCACCCCCGACTGCTCCGAGCAACTGTTCAGAATCGGAAGGGGATGCGGGGCTCCAAGGCAGCGCAGAGAAGCGCTTTCCTCGAAAACGGCCTCTGCTGAGAACTTTCGCTTCAGGCCGAGGGTTTCACCAAGCCTCGGCCTCCCCCCACCCCACCCCTCCAACCGCTCCCCACCTCCTTTCTTTCCAAGAGTCGGGCTCGCCAAAGCGTGCTTGTGCGCGCGGAGGAAAACTAACCCAACACGGGGCTTGAAATAAATAACAACCGAACGTGCTTCGTCGCTGAACCGAGCTACTTCCCCTCTAGAACGACAGCTGCTCAAGAAGGCATCTGCTCCAAGTTCGCTAAGAAATAATTCTTTAAATTCCTTTTTTATTTATACAACAACAGCAACAACAATAGCTACTCTCAGTAAGCACTTGAAGAGGACCTCTGTCAGAAATAGTCACTGCTCTTTAATGCTATTTAAAGCTGAGTATGGTGTTAAAAAAAAAGTCACCAATATGCTAAACTTTGTTGGCTCAACTGGCAAGATCTGAATGCCAGGTTAATCCAATCATTTTCCGCAGCATTTATCATCTTTAAATTTAGAGAGAAACTTCTTGGCCTATACTTAAAAAACAAACAAACAAACAACAACAACAAAACTCAAACGTTTTTATTTTTTTTCAAAAACAGTCCAGGAAAAGTAGTGACCCCAGGGATTACCTATTCTCCCTCAATTAAAAAAACAAAAACCAAAAAGACCACAAATCCTAACGGAGCAGTACCAGTTTTACTTGCACGTGTTTTTCCATCTGAGGTGTTTAATGCAGGTAACTACAAACCAGAAAGTATATTGATAATATTTCCAATCAAGCAAATGCCTGAATCTCAATAAGGTCAGCGGGGGCGCAGACAATTCCCCCATCAATCTGGCTGCAAAAGAGACAAAAGCTTCAGTTGACTGTCAACTTATGATCCGATGTTAAATGGGTGCGTGGCAGGTGGCTCTCCACCCTAAAGTGTTTTTGTGTCAGATAACAAATTTATTAATGGCATTTTTCAGGTCACAAAAAATGTGACCCCACCCTCTCATGAATATTCAATGACAGACTGAGGGTGTTCTTTTTTGGGGAGAGGGGCCCTAAATCTGCCAGAATATACCTGCCAGAATATACCTGGAATCAGGAGACTTCTGACTCTTAAAGAGACAAGACACTCTTCCGGGAGGGGCTGCCGGGGCCCCCAAAAACAGGAAATAAAAATATAGGAAGTTCCCTTCAACCAATGCACAGTGAGAAAGTGGAAATGGTCATTTCAGAATACACGTGATTGTTTTCAAAGGTATTCAAATTAACTTGAGATTCGATGTCTGGGGACAAAATGGGGTGCAACTTTGAATAGGCAATTCATGTTTTTCAAAGACGAGTTCTTGGTGAGGCATCCATAAAACTCATGCATGCTTTTACAAGTTGGACTAACTCCTCTGCAGGTCAGTGTTTATCAGCTAAGTCTCCGGGAGCATCAGAACAAATAACAAACAAACAAGCAAACAACAAACATTACAGACGCTTATGAGCCAGCCTGTGGAGACAGCCTTACACAAAATAATTAGAGAGTGACGCAAGGCGCTGGTTACACAAGCACTAAATTGCACAGCGGTGGCTTTGAGCACCATGGGACCACAGAGAAGGGGGAGATCAGCGTGAGCAGGAGAGGTCTGGGAAGGCCCCTTGGGGAGGTGGTGTTTAAAGGACTGATGGTTTGGATTGTCTGGGAGGGGGGTGGTGGTGTGACGGTTTGGAGAGGGAAGTAATTTAGCAAGCTAACTCCGAGGCCACCTGGAGCCCTTCCCACCCTCTCTCCAAACATGACATGGTGACTCACGTACTACTTCTAGGTAAGGAAATGTAGCATCGGTGATAAACCTGGAGAAGCTGTGTATACGCCCAGGCCATTTTCATTTGATTCAGGACTCTCTCAGGATCCCTTTCCATGTGGTCCTGTCAACCTGTGCTGTTTCTGGGATTCGGTGAGAACTAAAATCTTGCACTGCTGGAGTACAATTGAAAATGTTAAAACCTATGGTTAAAACTTAGAAGACTCAGTTAATATCATTGATTCATTACCAAGAGGGCCAGGTTGCTTTGGAGAGGCTAGGTCAGAAAGCAATTCCTCTTACCCCCAAACAGCAGCATCTGTATTGTGGGAGCTTTAGAAACAGGGTCTCATTTAATTGTCCTAACTTGAAAAGAAACTGCAATTCCCACTTCACAGAGGACAAAACTAAGGTTCAGAAAGCCAACTGTGATTTTTTTTTTCACCCTCTAAGAATCAAACATTCCTAACTAAGCACCAAGGTCCACAAGGGGAAGCAGATATAGAAACAAACTTTCGGAAAAAGAATGGCCATGATAACTTAAAACGAATACCTGGGTGGGGGGAGGGGGGAGCTAATGTTTAAGGAAGAGTGAAGGAAATGCTAAATACCATACTTAAAAATATTTTTGATGCCCACATCCTAACACCCACAACAGATACAGCCCTTGTTCAAACACCACATATTAAGAAACCTGTCAGTTGCTAAATGAGTCCATTGTGCAGCTGGCTGTGTACTTAAGAATAGATTACTATGATCCCACACCAAACTCTAACCACCAAATAACACACCTGGGACTAAAATCATGTATTATATACTTGGTTCTGCTGAGCCTTAGCCTTGAACGCAGGAAAAAGTGAAAGGTTTTACTGCCCATTCAGAGCCCTGAATGGAGAGAAGATGTATTAAATGAAGAGTCAGAAGGAGCGTGTTGTCAGGACATTATTCCTACATGCTGATAAATGGCATGGCAGGGAAGGAGCCACCGGCCATGGTTCCTGGCCCACGTGGTCCTCAGCTCCAACTGAGGTCTTGCCTTGCCAGAAGCTGCTTGGAAATAACCAAGGAATGGATATGTGAATGGACACTGGCTCCCATATATCCAGCAACAGTGAGAGTGGGAGACCTCCTCAGATAAAGTCAGTTATGGTACCATGTTCTCATAGGTAACTACTGCGATTTCTGTTGCCAGAAAGTTCATCTGCCGGACTGAGTGAAATAAAAATTGATGAACAGTTTGATGGGTTGAAAAATCAACTCTGTGACCAGAGGCCAAGACAGTTAATTCAATTGCCCATCTTTTTCCAAACAACGCTTGTATTAACACTTGCTCTCCCTTTTCCAATTAATTTAGGGGAGTACCCAAAATGGGTATTCTGAAATGAAGGAACTTAAAGAAACGTGACCGAGTGACTGTTGCTACAGAGAAAATGGTGAGCCCCTCACCGTAGTAACAGGCTTGATGACCTGCCCAGGGAAGTGAGTCCCTCCAGAGGGAGCCCTGCTTTAGTCTTTCTGAGGCCTCCAAAGACCGCCAACCAGCTGTCAATTACAGGTACTAAATTGTAACACCAATGCCCGAATACTGAGATTTGGACACTTGTCTCCAAGGAACCACAGCTCCTTCTTGATTTAAGTGCTTTTACTTAAAAACATAAATTAATACATCATCCATCTACAGGGAGCTAAGGCAGTCCGCTCCGTGTCGATACCGTTTATGTCGTGCTTAAGTCTATGCTGACCATACAGTTCATTATGTCTTTTAAGATTTTATTTATTTTATTTCAGAGAGTGTGAGCAAGCATGAGCAGGGGTGGGGGGCACAGAGAGACAAGCAGACACTCTGCTGAGCAGAGAGCCTGACATGGGGCTCGATCCTAGGACCTTGAGATCATGACCCGAGCAAATGGAAGATGCTTAACTGACTGAGCCACCCAGGCACCCCTAAATATGTTGCTTTTGGTCTGTGCCTGCGTGGCCAGGGGAAAGGACTATGAGTTCCTACTGTTCCATAGGAGTTTAAATTTCTCTTTTTGACGCCTTCTACAATGTCAGAAGCATCTTCATTTAATGCAACATTTTATAATGCCAGTGCTCCTGGTTAATTTATATATACACAGTTACATGTCAACCTTCGGGTGACTTAGGATCATGATAGGGAAATAAGCTATGGAAAACATTTACCACCCCCCCACCCTTCCTCGCTCTAAACGTCAAGACACTCAGAAAACAAAATCATATGTAATCACCAGTAAACAAAATCTTACGCAGAAAGAAAAATGGCCACATCCCGTCCTAAGTCTGCATCTCGTGGACTGTAACAAATTATTCTCTCTCATTTACGATAAAACTATAATCCCTTGTTTTAATAAAATGTAAAATGTGTTAGTGGACGGCTTCTGCCATAAGGTGAGAAGAGATTACACGGAAATGTGCAAAGTTCTCGAAAAGGTACATGTTTGGGGGCAGGAAAGCATTTCCCAAAGAGTTTTGTCCTTCAGGTATCAGCAAGAACAAATCGTTAGACCATCAAGTGTGAGTCCGTATTTCCTCTCCAAAGAGTAACAGTGTTCCTGGCACACCCCCATGCAAACCCTCGGATTTAAGCGTAACAAGAACTGGATCAGCGAAGGGACAAGAATAGATATAGAATAGATGAATAGATGAAGAATAGATGGCTCTGGGGGCATGAAATGACATTTGAATATTTTTTTGAACGTTTAATTATGGAGAAATCGCTGAAAATCTGATAAAGGCAACTGGCCACCTTTATTTAGTAAAGTCAGCTTTTCCGGAGACGTGGGGCGTGCAGCAGGCCTGGAAAGAGGCAGAGGGAACGTGTTGCATCTCGCCCTCGGAACAAGGCTCACAGGTCTCCCTCCCACTGCCACCCTCCTGTGACCCTAGGTTGACACACCCTCCTAGCAAAACCTTCTTTACGCCTGCCCTCTGCTGGTAAGCCTGCCAGGATTAGGAAATTTTGACTACCTCCATTTATTCAAAAGACAACTTTTCAAAGCTGGAGAGAAATGAACTGTTAACTGGAATATATAAATTAAGACACTTAAAATACGGGGGGGAGGGGCCAGGGCCAGTGAAATATGGCACTTTTAATGTAAAAATGCACATTCGTCTCGTCGATTGCCGGCCGGATCACAGCCCAGAAGTGCCAAACTCTACATTTTAGCTTGCCTAAGAGAACAACCTGTATTACTGTCGGGCATCTTGCCTTCTCTTTTGCTCACTCTCTGGGGAGAGCCTGTCGGCGCGTTTTCAATAAAACACCTTCTTAGCAGTAAAGGGCCACTGTTCCCAATTCAGTGGTCCCTAAGGTTTCATGATACAGTATATTTAGCTGACTCGAAGCTCAAGTTTTCCTCTGGCATTCCTAAGATCCACATAAAAAAAAGGGGGGAAAAGCCAAAGAAGAGCTTTTCCCTCTCCTTTGTTTAAATAAGCAAACAGTTAACTTTGAGACTGATTAGCTGACATGACTTAAACACAAAACAACGGGACGCGCTCCCATACTCTCTCCCCCACTCCGGGGAACCCTCTGCACGTGCGGGCCAGACGGGCCTGCGGGAGGGCTCCGGGCATTAGGGGGTAAATTTCCGCAGCAGTGTGCAGGGTTTTAACGGTGCAGCTCCTGTCAGTGTCAATGGAAACCACGAGGCCTTACAAATCCCTGCATACCATTTCAAAAATATATCTCCAAGACGGGAAAATGAAGCTTAGCAGTTGCAACCTCAAAAGCATTCAGGAAGTAGCACTCTTGACAACGCTTTAGATGCCGAGTAAATGCTCTTATAAAGAACACCCAATCCAGCCGACAATAAATCTTACGCCGGGGAAGCCCGTGCAGGGCTGCGGAATCCCCTCCGAAGATAATTGCCTTCCACACTGTGTGGCAGAGAAACTGCAGCACGGCAAACACTTTCTGGAGCCCTGGAGCTCCCCGTGGATTTGCTCTCCTTAACAGGCACCGATTTTAGACACACACACACACACACACCCCTATCTTTCGGAGAGACCCTCTAAAAATCCAAAGGTTTGTCTTCTTTTCTAGAGAAAAAGTTAGGAAGCTGGTTCGCGGGGGCAGGGGCGGTCCCGGGGAGGCCGGGAAGAGGGACTACGTGGAGCTACTCTGGAGCAGAATGGGAAGCAGGCATCAAGGTACGCGACTGTCCATCTCCACTCCCCACCTGCTGGAGGCTCCAGCAGTTTCCAAATGGTTCCAAGGGCTGGGACTCACCTGGCCAGCCCATAAGGAGGTAGGCAGACTTTTTCCTAGTCCTAAATGCCCTCAGGCAGTCTGTCTAACCCTGAGATGATGCAGGAGCACTGGGATCTGACAGAGGCTTCTATTAATGACTTTGCCATGAATTAACAGTGCAACTGTGGGCAAGTCACTTCACCTGTCTGAGCCTACACACTTCACCTACACAAAGAGAAAAACCTAGGAGCTACCCTGCCTGGTTTCTGGAACAGTAACAGGAACAAGTGTCATTATCGATAGCTTGTCCTTCACCAGGTACACATTTTACACAAACACAGGATTAAGCTTTGGGTATTTTATGGCTTACCATTAAGGTCATATATAAAGCATAGAGAAAAGTAGTTAAAAAATATAAATAGGATTTTAGAGGCCAGGAATCCTGGACACTACCGTGTCTACGGTAAATCAGGGAACAAAGAGAAGAAAAACAAAAAAATGTTTGGCAAACAACTTGAAAGCCCTGATTCTGATGCTCCAGAAGTCATAGCCCAGGTGAGACCTTGTGAAGGAGGATTACTGTACCCACTTCACAGATGAAGAACTGGGCTCTGAGAGCTGCAATTACTTAACCGATGTCTCACAGACAGATGGGGGAGAGAAGGCAGTTGAATGGCTCTCAGACCGGGCTTTTGCCCTACCTGCCAAGCAGCAGATGGGGCTGGGGACTGAACTAAGACTGGAAGAACAAAGAGGCTGCTTCACTTTTACTCCCTCGGAAAACAACTGTGCCCAAAGGTCACCGATTGGTCAGCATGAGTGGAACCTGAGATAGTAAGGGTAAAATTCTGATATCCTCCTTTGCTGACAGTGACAAGCCTGACAGACCACATACATGCAAAAATGCCCGAGTCTGGCAGGATGAGGGACCCGGGGTCCACGCACTCTCCTAACTTCTCCTTCAGGGAGGAGCTTCCACAGCTGACACGAGACACACACACAGACTTTTCCCCTCATCTCCTTCAGTCACATCCGTGGGTACCAGGCAGTGGCCCGGGACCCTGGCCTCAAGGATGGCCGAGCTCTCCTAGCATCTTAGATGTAAACATAAAACACCCTGGTACTGGGGCTTATTTTGTTCCTGATTATAAAAGTATGGTAGTTCTGGAGAGACTCTGCCGTGGGTTCTGGCCCTGACGGCACCATTGGCTGACTGTGCTTTTGGTAAATTACAGTCTCTATGTGCCTCAGTTTCCTCCCCCATAAAACTAAAACACACACACACACACACACACACACACACACACACACACACACCCCTAATCATAGTTCTTCTCCCAGAGGGTTGTAACAAGGACTAAATGACATAGGATGGGTCACTGCCTGGCAAACTATAAGCATTCTACTGTTTCCCCTCATCATTATCATTGTTGCTATATACCGCTTTTCCTTCAATTTCCTACTTCTGCTATTATGAAATACCCGAAGGCAAAAGATTTCTTTACTATCTCAGACTCATTCTTCTGGGTGCATAGATTCTAACTACAGGATTTAAGCAAGAACTCTTATATCCAATTAATTTTAACAATGGGAGAAGATAGTTGCTGGTCACTGTTTTTTCAATCCAGGGTAACAAGGTCCTAGACCCCTTGGTCTTCCCCAGCAGGCAAAATGGCAGCCTCGCATCAATCCCCGGGTGACTGGGTGGGCCAGAGCCAGCAGCCAGCTCTTCACTTGGATGTGTGAAGGAGTCTGGTGGTTTGTTCAATGAGTTCTTAAGGACCCACTGGAATCAGCTACGGCGGGCTATGTCCCAAGTGCTGAGAACACGGGGGCTGACCAACATGAGACCTAATTTATGGAACCTTCATCCTATGATTTTACAATATGTTGCTACTATTGTCTCTGGGAAGGAAAGCCTTAGCATCCCATGCTCTAGAGATTACTCAGCTTGTACTCAATTATAATGACCCAATAAGCTGATTTTAGGATTCTTTTCAAAGTTGCCAACATTCACACTCTCCAAAGCAAGGAATGGAGCCCTGTTAGTGCTGTCAGAGCCCAAGGCCTACCACCAGCCATCGTTTTATCATTTGCTGAATTTGAAAAAAGATGCATGGGCAGGAAGCAGGGAAGAGGGGTTCCTTCCTGGGCCCGGGGGTAAGGGGACTTTTAAATGAAGACAGAGATGAGGCTGCATATTTAAGGTTGACGCTCTGTCCCGGGTAGCAGGGCAGGCGGTGTGGGGAAGGCAGTTTCAGTGACTGGGAACAGGAGGTGCAGGCATTTGCAAGGGGGAGAACATGAACCATCGCACCAGGGAACTGTGAAATCCTTACCGGGGCTGGGGGTTATAATTCATCCTGGATCTCCTTTCTTTTGAGACCAGGGTTTTCCTCCTTTCCCAGCGTCACCTGTTCTCCCTATCCCCCAAAATGTGTTCAATTCTTCCTCTGCCATTCTTCACATTTTGGGTATGGTCTCTGTTCTGCATCTCTATCATGTCCAATATTTAACATGATCTCTCTTAGCCTTGACCTCAGCTAGCTCAAGCGCGCAGGCACACGCGCGCGCGCACACACACACGCGCGCACTCAAGTCTGCAGAGTTTGAGGTGCTTTATTCCTATCCTGCCATGCTCTCACTGTGTGGTTCTGAAGTTTCTGACCCCAAGATTTTGACTGAGTAGACCTGTGATATGCCTCTGTACTGTTCTGGATGGAGAGTCTGCCATACAACCAGGGAGTGGGAATCACCAGCATAACGTTAAGAAGCATGGACTCAGAATTCGATATTTTGGTCATGAAAGCATTTTTAAGTAACATTGTGTCAGATACAGATAAGATTATTACGCAGTTAGTTAGAACGAAAGCATGAAGAGAGTTCACATCCAAACAGGGACAAATGTAGAAAGCATCAAGGACTCGCGCTAATCCCTGAGAAGAGGACCGGAACTCTAACAAAACCAGCCGCGTCCAGACCTCCACTGGCCTTGCACTCCTCATTCCCTCTTCGCAGCACGGCTCCAGTCACTGGACCACGGGGTCCAGTCTTAGTGCTCTTTTCCTGAAGGCAGCCTCGCTATGTTGGGGCAAAGGCAGCTCCTGTTCACTTCTACTCTCTTGCTCCTTTTCAACTAAAATGGGGCAGAAAGGACAACTGAGGCCCTGTCTATTTCCATGAAAGTTTAGAGAAGAAGAAATGAGCTAAGTCTACACAAAAAACAAAAGCCATTCCTCCATCAGGCAAATTGTCCTCCTCGACAGAAATACACACACACACACACACACACACACACACACACACACACGAGAACAGGCTAACTCCACATAACGTAGCAATGTCACCACTATGGGAACTCAACTGGGTGAAGTACCACTATTCTGATGAACCACATCCAGCATTTAAAGTCAATGCCAGTAATTTCTGCATTCTACCAAATGGGGAATGAGCTCATCAAATATCAAAAAGAAATGCCCTGTACATAAGGGCCCCTGAACAATATTTGATTAATTTATAAACGAATGAATAAACGAATGAATGAGTTAATGGTTTCTTTTTTTCCTCTCCTTCTTTTGCATTTATGTTTCACACATTGTACTATCTCTAAACTATAAGCTCCAAGAAACAAATAGTGCTAAGGAAAAAATAACTAGCTACATGTTAAATAATAGCATCTGTTAAAAAAAAATTAAAAAGGCCCAAATGGAGTTGCTTATTCTAAGCTCTAAAGCACCATACTGACACTTAACTATAGTTTCAGCTCTCTCAGAAACAGAATCTTATACCAGTCTGTCAGGAATCACCTGGTTGGCGCTCGTTAAGTAATCTGCCTGACAGACCCTTGTCATCCCGCAAAGGAAAGAAACTTGGCAAAAGCACCTCGCTTTTTGCCCTAAGTTTCTTGTTCCTGTTCCCTTCTGCCTATAAAATTTCCTGCAGCTCCTCAGAGCTCCTTTCTATCTGCTAGATTGGATGTTACCCAATTCGAATTGATTTTTACTCCAATAAACTCTTACAATTTTTAATATGTCTCAGTTTATCTTTTAACAGTTCTGCTCTCAAAGGAGGGATGTGAAGGAGACCTCCCCCTACCCCCACGATCCCCAGGAGCAATGAACGACTAGATATAGGTACCCGTTGAGCTCCCTGGGCTTGCTCTGTTCTCGCAGCCTCTGGAGGAAGTAGCTAAGTTCATCCTGGATCCTACCTCTGCGGGTTTTTACATTATGAATGTCAGACTTTATTTGAACATTTCTTTTTCTAGACTAGGCCCAGAAACAAGCCAGAGTCAGACTGGGTCTGACTTCGAAACTGGATGGGCTCTGGGGCCAGACTGGTTCCAACTCGGAAATCAGACTGGGTCTGGGGATAGACTGGGTATGACTTCAGCGGGACTCGGTCCAGTGTGAGACCTCAGGTGAACAAAATTTTGTTCTAAGACTGAACAAGCAAATTAACCTTACCAAAGAGAATCTTTTTAATTACAAAGGCCACAGTGGAGAACTTTGAACCTTATCTACTTACAAAGGTGGCCTAGAGAAGAAGGCATCATAGCCAAGTACTCAGGATAAGAAGTAAAGGAGAAAATCACTTCTCCTACTCCATAGTTTCTGGTGACTAGGCCTAGACCTACTAAAACACCCGACTCTCTCCAGACCTGACAAAGGGTGAAAATTCTTACCAGGGTCGGCTTTCCTATACCTCTGGGATACCCAGTTGAGAGAGGAAGGTAAAATTTTACATTGTCCCTTCCTCTGAAAGTTCATACTGGCAGGCAAAAAACATATGTAAGAATTAGATCTTAGAATTGTGACTTGTGAATTTGCTTTGAAGTACCCACTGGTTATGATCCTTTCTCTCCTAGGGACAGCTACTGCCTTCTTGTTTGTCTTGCTTTGTGTCCTCAGAACTTGGCTTTGCAGCCATTGGGTTGGAGCATCCCTTGGCTGCAGAAATGTGGGCTGCCCTCCACTTGCAGAACCGACCGTTGTTGGCTCTCCGGGTGATGGTCTGACTCTTCCTTTCCTTGGTTGCCTTCAGGAGTGGCTCTGGATCTTGAGAAGGCAGTAACTTCTGGACCCTCTTTGGGAGACCTTTTGTGTCTAAGGGAGTGTTCAGTACAGCCAGGAATACAGTTTGTCCCAGCTGGAACCTCACAAGGTATTTGAGAGTTTTTTTGTTTTGTTAAAGTAACTTCATGGTTAGAATCTAGCCAGACTGGAAGGTGATATTCAGAAGCTCAATCAGGTCTTCTCCCCTAATCTAAAATGTAAGCTATAGGAACTCCGAGTCTGTCTCTTTACCTTTGTCTATGTATGAGTGTTATAAATGGGCAGTATTTTTTCAACCTCCAGATCATAATGTCAAATTGCTTTGTAAAGAGCTCTATTTAATTGGCTTAGAGGCAAAGAAGTGTTTATATGAACCAAGTACACTCTCAAAAGTATGGAAACTAACCCAAAAGTTTTTCAAGTTCATGTGATCTAGGATGATCTTCAAGAGGAAAAAAAAAAGTTAGTGTAACTTTGTTGGTTTAATTAAAACAGGCAAATCTTTAGAGTTACCAGCATTAAATATAATACTTTTATTCTACCTAGGTTCACTAAAACTCAAATAAGCTCATGTTATCTCAAAGAATTTGTCAGTGAGGAAGAGAACTTAAGATGATGGTTAGCTGTTTAATGTCTCATGAAATTCTCATGATTAATCTAAACATAATTGTTAAGAACAAGTGAATAAATATACATGTAAGTAAGATAAAACTTAAAAAGGAACTTTTCAACAATAATTATGCTTTATGGTATGTCTATTTAAAAATAGTTTCCAAAATCTTCTTGGTAACTTGAAACTTTAAAGTTATACTGAGTGGAGTTAAATAATGGATACTCAGGGCGCCTGGGTGGCTCAGTGGGTTAAAGCCTCTGCCTTCGGCTCAGGTCATGATCCCAGGGTCCTCGGATCGAGCCCCGCATCAGGCTCTCTGCTCAGCGGGGAGCCTGCTTCCTCCTCTCTCTCTCTGCCTGTCTCTCTGCCAATTGTGATCTGTCTGTCAAATAAATAAAATCTTTAAATAAATAATGGATACTTATTGACTACTTAGATCATTTCAAATAAGATAAATTACTGAACATTAATTACTGAACACAGGTTTATGTGCTTTTGCTTCCTTTTACAGAGAAACTAAGGATAGTTGGGTCTATTTATAAACAGCCTTGCTGCCACGTTGGAAAATTTACTATTAGGAAGAATATACTTCTTGAAATTATGAAATATTTATCTGTCAACCCATAACTCTCAGTTTTCCCTGGCAATTAAGAATTCTACTTGTTAAGAATTCTAGGGGTACCTAGGTGGCTCATTCAGTTAAGTAGCCAACTCTTGATTTCGGCTCAGGTCCTGATCTCATGGGTCATGGGATTGAGCCCCACATCAGGCTCCACACTCAGCAGGGAGTCTGCTTGGATAGTCTCTCTTTCTGCCCCTTCCCCTGCTCACTTGTGCTCTCTCTCAAATAAATAAATAAATCTTTGAAAAAAAAAAAAAGAATTCTAATATATGTAATTAAAACAACCAGAGATAATAAAGGTTTAAAAACGCACTACAATACCAAAAGTGTACTTTGTAAAACCAAAACTTAATTGTCTTTCATCTACTAAAAAACAAAATTTTCTTGGACTGTTGGTCTGCTTTTTTTTTTTTTTTAAGATTTTATCTATTTTGACAGATAGAGATCACAAGTAGGCAGAGAGGCAGGCAGAGAGAGAGAGAGAGAGTTGGAAACAGGCTCCCTGCGGAGCAAAGAGCCCCAGGAGCCTGGGATTAGGACCTGAGCCGAAGGCAAGAGGCTTTAACCAACTGAGCCACCCACATGCCCCCTGTTGGTCTGCTTCTGATAGGAGACTAAGAAAGGTTTTTCTTTTCTTGTTATCTACCTGAAAAGTAAAGATTTTGTGTCTTACAACACGATTTAGTGTGCTTCATATTGTCTTTATCAGGTCTTTGATTACTTAAGAAAACCCAGTCTTCTCAAGAGAGCTAAGTTTTGCTCCCAAGTATGCGACCTTCTGTATTTATGTTATTAACCCCTTCTACTGTTACTTGAAAAATTTAAGAAGAAAAAAAAAAAGATTTTATGAGAGAGAGAGAGCATAGGAGTTGGGGAAAGGGGTAGAGGAAGAGGGAGAATAGACTCCCTACTGAGCAGGGAGTCTGACATGGGGCTTGATCTCATGACCTTGAGATCATGATCTGAGCCTAATGCAGACACTTAACCAACTGAGCCACCCAGGTGCCCCCTACTGTTACTCTGGTTAAAGAGATAACTTAGTATTATTTCATAATGGCCTATGATCCTATTTAGTCAAATGTTCAAACCTTTTGATGCTCGGACAGAATCCCCAGAATCAAATTCTAAATGAAGTCTTCTGGCCTCAAACTAACTTTGGTATTTTCCATCAGGTCCTGGGAACTTCTCAAAAGATTTGTTCTCTTTCCAATAAAAAGAGATATTAAACTAATTAGCTTTATTAATATATCAATTACATGGGAAGCATTATCAAATAAGAAGTGATATCAAACCTTTTTAGCTTATATTTGTATGGATGCATGTTATTAATGTCCGTGTTCTAGAAATTGTGTGAAATTCCTAGAAATCTGATAGGCCCTGTATAATGTTATCGATAGTAATTGCAGTTATCTTAAAATGCTGTATGTCACAAAAATAACCAAATTTCTTTGTCAGTTCTACTATAATGAACTCTCATCAGATCTTTAACCAGGGGAATTTTTAAGTCTTTTCATTTCCAGACAGTTTTGTTTTACTCTTAATGCTTCTGCAAATGTGCTTTATCTTCTGAAAGATGAACAGAAAAGACTGTGAAAAGTATTCTAGAATATAGGTTTCTGATAACTTCAAGATCATAAAACTGAACTGGGTAAGAATTTCCAGAATTAATGAAAAACTGGATTCAAACAGAACAAGAACTAAATAATATGGGATTGAGTCAAAGTGATAAGTATGATTTTATATATGTATATTTTTTCTTACAACATTTTCTTTAAAGTATTGCTAGTTCCTGAAGACTTTCCCCCACCCACCCCCGATTTAAGGAAATTTTTTTCTCTCTTCTCTTAAGCCATCTGTGACTTATAGTGATTTTATTAAGTATACCTTTGTAAACAGAATTTAAACATTTATTGGTCCCTCCAGAATTTGGAAATTTACTGAATACTTATTTTCATGGGAATATAGTTATCTTCATAAGTTCATTAAGTATATGTGCTCTTTGGGATGACTGGGTGGCTTTAGGTTAAATGTCTGCCTTCAGCTCAGGTCAGGACCCCAGGGTCCCAGGATAGAGTCCAGCATCTGGCTCCCGGCTCAGTGAGGAGCCTGCTTCTCCCTCTGCCTGTCTCTCTTTCTGACAAATAAATAAATAAAATCTTAAAAAAAAAAAAAAAGAATATGTGCTCCTTGGACACAACTAGAAACACTGGTTATATTTTAACAAGATTTTAACTGGAATGTCAGATTTGAGAATGTGCATAGATTTAAATATGACCATACAGCTTTAAGAAACTAAGGCTGACTTTCCAGGCAGGTTCATAAGGAAGATCACCTCATAGCAGGCCTAAGAACCTCAGGATAACTTGCGGACATCAAGAAGAGGAATTTACCCACATCTGTAGGTATTCTAGGTAAATTGTGATGGTGAGTCCTTGGCTTAGCTTCTTATCCTGGAGAGGTTTGTAAAGTCCAATCTAAGATTTCTTATGAAAAATTCCAGCAAAGCAGATTTCCAAAAGAGCGTACATGGTCAATACTATCCTTGCTGTACTGTGTAAACAGCTTAATTTGACTAGACTTATTTTATAAACATATAGTTTTGCCATGATTAGCTTTGGTAGAAATGAGGATGATTGTAGAGAAAAAACTTATGTTTCAGTAGAAAATCACAACACAACGTCGTGTATATGAGATTCTAGCCTTGTTCATTGTCTTTGAATTTTTGCTTTACACTTATCAACTGGATTGGATAATGAATTCTTCTAGTGTCCTCAAATATCTGGCTCCAACTCTCCAAACTAGTATTTCCAATTTTCTCCCACCTTCCTGATTCGGGATCATGAAGAACAAAGACTGCCCTTAAATCTCCTCGGAAGGGACTAACTATACCAGGTCTGTCTCATAACCTGGATAGCAGTCAAACTTCGGGGACTTGAAACTTGGGTCTTCATCTCCCAATTAAAAGAGTTCCTCCAGACTCTTGGAATGGCACACCAGCTAGAGATCTAAATTTACTGTCTTAGGAGGTTCCTTCTCAGAAGCAGATGGCATCTTGAGATGGACAGTCCTTCCATGGTCAAAGATCAACATCTTCACCTCCAATATGAAAGCTTTATTCCTTTTGCCTTTTTGCTACTTGTTTTCTTAATTTCTGTTACTGCATGGGCAGACAATGTTCCTTACCTCTGGCAACCATCCCTGAGTCCACCGCTAACAGAGTACCTGCTCAATAAAGATCCCCAGACTTTCAGGCCCAAGTTGTTCTTGATAACAGGATAGCCCTTGATTATCTTTCAGCTGAGCAAGGAGATGTTCATGCTGTGGCCAATCAACTGCCTGTGGAAGTCGAGACTCAGCTACATGATATCACTGAACAAGTAAGTTGGCTTCACAAAATGACTCCTTCAACAGGGTCTTTATTTTACCTACTTGATTCTGACTGGTTTAGAGCTTGGGAGGCCATAGGCTCCAAAGTACGTTGTAGACATTGGAAATTTTCCTGCTTATAATCATCACAGCAGTCTCCCTGGTATGCTGTATTCTCTCAAAAGCTTTCTGTGCATGTTCACAGCCACTGACTACCCAGCAAATGATCTCCCTAAGACCAGAACATCAGACAAGGAGTGAAGAGAATGGCCAACTTAAAGGATGTGAACCTAATGTCATGACCTGTGAATACTACAAAGACAGTCAGAAAAAAAGCATCAAGACCTGTGAATACCACACAGAGATTCAAGGTGTGTGGTGGGTGGGGTGAGGGGGAAGACAAAGGAAAAGAAAGAACAAAGAAAATGAAAAATTCAAAAACAAAAAATTGCAAGAACCCCAGAGCTGGGAGTATCACCAATGCCTTAAATTTTGATCACATCTCTTAGACTGAGAATCTGATCAAAACGGGAACTGTCAAAACAAACAAACAACAACAAACAAATAAAGCAGGCCTCAAATGGACTCAATTTTGCTGAGCTCCATGTCACCAAACCGAGAGAGACTTAATTACAGTTTCGGCTCTCCTAGAAATGGAGTCTGAAACCAGTCAATCCAGGAGTCACCTGATCAGTGGTAGTTAGGTCCTCTAACAGACTCCTGCCATCCTTTAAAGGAAGGTACCCTGCAATGACCAATCCACTTTTCCGTGTTCCCACTCCCATCTGCCTGCAAAAGTCTTTCCTTTTGTACAGGTCCTTGGAGCTCCTTTCCACTTGCTACACATCTGGGAGCGCTGCCCAATTCAAGTTGATTTTTGTCCAAATAAACTCTTAAAAATTGTAACATGCCTCAGTTTTTCCTCTAACATACTTCTATGTAACATGCACATTCAAGAGAAGGAAGCATTTCTCTAGTGGTCAATGTAGGGACTAAAATCTTATTGATGACAATTTTATGACTGCATGACCTCACATGCCAAAAAAACGCACTCCGCACCTATAGCAATCAAGGATCAATCAGATTCCTTGAAAGTTTTGAAAAAAACAAAACAAAACAAAACAAAAAAACAAAAAAACTAAACCCAAAGTATGACTGGGTGCCTGGGTGGCTAAGTTGGTTAAGCATCTCCCTCCCGCTAGGGGCGGGGAGGGAGTCCCAGGATTCAGTTCCACATCCCTGCTCCGCGGGGCATCTGCTTCTCCTGCTGCCGTTCACCCTCTTGTGCTGTCTCTCATGGACTCTCTCTCTCTCAAATAAATAAAATCTTAAAAAAAAAAAATACAAAGTATGATTCAAGGATCACATAGATCACTTTAGATTTTATAGCTTTGAGTCCACTCATGTCACTAAGGACAACACAACTGTCCCTACTAAAGGTAGACTGATATCCAGATTTCTCAAATGCCATCTATCCTCCCCTTGTCTTGCTAATTTGGTCATCTGAAAAGAATCTGAATGGAGATAAGACTGGAGATAAGCCTTTCCCCAGCAGCTGTCTACACCAGCACAGCCCGAAGCTGGTTTTTCACCGCTCCAGGTGTCCCCACTCCATTCTGTTGTGCCTCTGATGCCTCTTGCCTGACCCGATGAAGAAAGAGAACTATTAGGGAAAGCCTCCAGAAAGGCCACAGCCTGCCCTTCATAGGAGCCACTGACTAACATAAACAGTGGCAACGTGAATCCTCTTCTTCAGAAGCAGACCTGTCACTGGCATGACCTCTGCCTCTCTTTGGTCAGCTGAGTCCTGGGAATTGCAGGTTTGGGAGCCAAGTTCATCCCAACAGCTGATGCTCCCTAGCCCTGCCCCTTAGTCATTCTGCCCCTTCCGGTCACGGCCTCACAGTCTTGGTCTCTCCCCTTCCCTTTAAGGCTAACTAGGTTCTGGTTTTGTTTTAAAACGCACATCCGGCATGCGATGTGTGACAGACAAGGCTCTCCACACTCTGGCCTGCCACCACCCCCTTCAAATGTAGCATCCAGAAATGAGCAAGGCAGGTCAGGTGTCTAGTCCACAGGAAGGCAGAGACTCAATTCCTCATTATTGTATTAATGTAACTTCGCGTTGTTGGTGTCCCCGGCCCCAACCAGGTCATGACAGGCTCCTACTGATTTCACAGTCACCCCCTAACTAACTGTCACCTGAACCGTTGCTACATTGGAGCTCTTACTCCACACTTACACGGTGGTCTGTGCTTTGCATTCATTCCCATTAAAGATCTTTCCTCAGTTTGATCCAGAATTTTGGCCTGCTGAGACTTTTTTTTTTTTTTTAAATCATGATTCTTCAAAATATTAACTCTTCCTCGTCCTTCCTGGACACATGCAATTTCTGTCATCCCTCCATTCCTCGAATCACATAATCTGAGATGTGTTATGATCAGTTTGCTAAATTCGTTCATTCTCGTGTTTCATGACATCTAGGGTACTGCGGTACACTTGCTATGTGACGACTACCACCACTGGCTCCATGCTGGAAATTATTCACGTTTGTTACCTGTTCCCACCTAATACACTGCCTGGACCCCGGTAGGCACTGCATACAAAAATGTTCTTGACGCTTCAGTGAATGAACTTACTTATCTTTACCACAACCCAGTGAAGAGAGCCTCGTATTAGTCCATGCTTCCTGGTGAGGAAACTGATGTCTAGAACATTAAATAACCCACTCAGAATTAGGTATCACGTTCCACGGAACCAACACTTAAAAATAACGCCTACAAAAATTACAGAACATGAAATACACACTAATCGCTCATTTCAAAGCAGGACTCCACAACTGGTCGTGTGTCTCTTCTTCGTCTGATTAGTGGCAGGGGGTGGGGGTGGGACACACCTCCCCAAGCACATCTCACACAGGCTTTCTTTTTCTCTTTTCCACAGAAACAGACAAGGCTAAAGAAATTTCCAAATTAAAACCTGGCAATGGTTTCTATATTCTTGTTTCCTAAACCTATAAATCAAAACTGTCTAAACAGGTCATAAATGTTCCTGGGCGATATAATGGGAAAAGTTCTGATTTATGGTGCCGGTAGAATAATTTTAAATAATTACATAAGAGTTTTGAAAAATGCAATTAACACCTTTGGAAGTTTTTTGAAATGAAAATGAATCTCTGGAGATGACTGTTCCCATACATAAAGATAGCCAGTTAAAAAATAAAAATAAAGCTACAAGATGCAACTGTGTCTGAATGATCCTATGGAGACAGGGCACGGGAGCTTTGATTTACAAATGGGAATTCGAAGCATGACCACATCAGTACATGTCTTCACTCTGCTACCGTATCCCATGATAACAACACAATTAGCTCATGTCATTACCAAACATCAAAATTAAATCACCAAGTAAACATCTTGTTTCTATTCAGCCCCAGCTGATGCCTCTCTCCCTCTGTACTGGTTTGACACATCCTACCACACTGTCCTTTGGAACACTTCAAATCCTCCTACCTGCTCTTGCAAATCTGGCCAATGTTCTTTCCTTCCTCTTTCTCCTCATTTGTGATTCATCTCCTCCTTCAAAATCCAACCTTCCCCAGATGAAGTCACTCCGAACATCCTTCTTTAACTCTAACTTCCCTGGTACCAAAGAAAGTCTTAGGATCTCTGAATTCCCCTTTCCGGGCTGACCACACTGTCACAGTTATTATTTTACAAGATGAGCCACTTTCTCAAGTTTACTTAGGACAGCCACCTGGCTCTTTGTCCCTCACTCAGTCTTCCTCACTTTGGCCCATCTCTTACCACCTTTTCTAAAGCATTTTCAACTTAGGAAAGAGCACAACCAGGCCACCTCAGACAAAACGAACTTTGAAATTAGGTATGCACTGTTTAATGCTACCAGTTCTCATTGATTTCTTGATTTATTTTGGATGAGAACAGTCAACAATGCCGAAGCAAAAATGGACTCTTCGCAGGGTTTGGTCAGGTACAGTGGGAATCTGAGAAGTGTTACAACACTCTACCATTCTTATGTAGAACTGGCCCAAGGAAGCTCCCCATTCTTGAACCCCACTGTACTGATAGTGACTACATAAGGAGAATTCTCAACCACCATCCTAGCCACGAGAACGAAGGAAAAAACTTAGAATCACAGAAACTTCTCTCTGGAATAGATTGAGAGATCATTTTAATCCCACCCCCTCATTTTCCAGATGAGAAAACTCATACCCAAGAAGGAAAAATGACTAGCCAAAGGTCAGACATCTAAGCAATTACTGGCAGAACCAACACTAGAACCCAAAACTTCTGACTCCTAACTAAGCATTCTTTCCATTGCTTCACACCACCTGGCAGGGCAGAGACATAGGAACCACAAAAACTAAAATAATCAACCATCGACACCTAACAAATGTTTTTCGTTGAGGGATATGTAAGGAGACAATAGTCTTTATTTTTTGGAACGAGCAGTGCTTTTTACTTTAACTGCAAATTACAAATGAAAACTCCACTTAATCATTACTCTCCAGGGCACAGGACATCAAGATTTAACTCATCTTTTGTCTAAAATCCATATAACTCTATTTGACCATTAATGTAGAGCTAAGCTGTCCAATAGGGTACACACTAGTCATACATAGCTACTTGTATTTGAATTAATTATAATAAAATAAATTTTAAAATTCAGTTTCCCAATCATACTGTCCACATTTGAATTGCCCAAAGCCAATGCGGCCAGTAGTGACCATATGCCGGTACAGAAGAGTTCCTCCACTGTAGAAAATTCCATCAGACAGTGCTGAATGTCTAGAGCATACTGGTCTATGAAAGGGGTACAATATGAAAATTGCTACAAAGATGAATTAGAAATGTGAAGCATGGTCTTTTTCTGGCAACAAGGGACTTGCAGAAATATTTTAGGCCAACTCTCTCTGGTTTCTGATGCAGACACTAAGTCCTAGGAAATTTATTATATTGTTCTCCCAAGCTTTACAAGGAGTAAGACACAGAGTTTGGATTGAATGCCAAGTTGCCCAACTCTTGGGGAGGGGATTTTTCCGCTAAACCTGCTGACTAGCTCAACAGTAGCAACATGGCATGCCTTACCCTCTTTGAGATGATGTGGGTAAAATGTCTATGAAGCATCCATTTCTCTATCTTCTAAAAGGAAAACTGAGGTACAAAAATTTTCCCCTTGTTTATTCTGGATCTATGTGATCTGATCTGATTTTTTTTTTTTTAAGATTTATTTGACAGAGAGAGATCACAAGTAGGCAGAGAGGCAGGCAGAGAGAGAGGGGGAAGCAGGCTCCCTGCTGAGCAGATAGACATATGCAGGACTTGATCCCAGGACTCTGAGATCATGACCTGAGCTGAAGGCAGAGGCCTAACCCACTGAGCCACCTAGGTACCCTGGATCTATGTGATTTTAATGGAGCCATCTCTATCCTGGGAAATCTGGAGGTGGGCGTGAGGCTTGGTCCGAGCTAATCATTCCCAACCCCTTGCCTATAGTGACTGGACCAAGTGTATATGACTCAAGTCATTCATTCAGTTCAGAGGCTTTTGCTAGAATTACGGAGCAAGCAGTAGTCCTTTTTCCTACAGGGGTTGCTTAGCAGTACATAGGTGAGTCTGGGGCTCTCAGATGCCATCTTGCCTCAGCCAAGGGGTAATCTGACAAAGAATAAAACGAACATAAAAAGAAAGCAGAACAGAAAACAAACAGAGCCAGACCAAGTCCTGGTGAAATTATATGAGTGCCCGGTCCCAGCTGTGTGTGATGCCAGGCCAACCATGGAACTTTCAAGCCCATAGACACCCCCACGACCCATCATTAGCCAGTCTGAGTTTGGCTTTGACATTTACATGTGGAAAGGTTCTGACTCATACAGGTACCTCTTTCCAGAAGGAGATTAGGAAGTAGTTATATTAATACTTTCAATCAACCTTGAAAAGCACAGCAAGAGAGAAACACCATATTACAAAGCACATGATGGCAGCTGCAAATGTTGGTTCATGTGCTGCCATTCTGGAAGGGATTCCCCAAGTCAAGCCAAATTATGCTCAAACTGTCCCAGCCACGCATCAATCACTAGGTTTCAGTTCAACACATGTGCATCTTTCTTTCAATCATCCGTATTTACAAGTTTCTTATCACAGTAGGCCTGAAACATCACTTTACAATTGAGTGAAGTGTCTTCTAGACACGAGCCCTGGGAATTTCTTCAAGACATTTTCACCATCTTAAAAGAAGAAAAAAAAAATACAAGGAAATACCCCCACGGTCTCATGATGAAAGTAAAATAAAGACTTTGGGTCTAATGGGATTTCACTCAAAATTCTTTTACCCTTTTTCCTTCCTTTTCCCGCAAACCCTGCACTCATTCCTCATTCACACATCTGTTTCTTCCTTCTTTCTAAATTTGACATTAAAGTTTCCCTGTCTTCACGGGTCCCATGTGCCAAAAACTAGGACAATCATTCATTCATGGACTATGGCAATAAATGATTTACAAAATAGTTAGAAACCACTGTACTGTCATCCATATATTCTAGGAAGATACATTCTGTCTTCATGGTGGCCCATTTAAAAATGTCCGCTGTGTATCCATGGTGTTCGAAATCCCTCACTGAGACTAGGCCATTTTAAAAGGATAGATTTTTAATGGATTAACTTCCCTTTAATACTGTTAATTTTTTACAAGCCTCTGTTTTCTCCTTTATAAAGTTTTTTTTTTTTTTTTAAAGATTTCATTTATTTATTTGAGAGATAGGAACAGAGAAAGCAACAGAAAGCAGAAGCAGGGAGGACAGGGAGAAGCAGGCTTCTCACGGAGCAGGGAGCCTGATGCGGGGCTTGATCCCAAGACCCTGGGATCATGACCTGAGCTGAAGGCAGATGCTTATTAACCATCTGAGCCACCCAGGCACCCCTAAATTTTTTTTTTTAATTTATAATCGTTGTTCAAATGTGTGGATTTGGGCATAAAATAAGTTGTTTTCCAATATTCCAATATTTCCTTATTTATTTAAATTAATGATCTTCTCAAAATCCACTCATTTCTAGGCTGCTGTATTTTCTGTCCAGCTCATCAACAGCTTGAAGCATCTTCTTTTTTCCCTTTTTTCTCCCATTGACATTTTTCATCAAGTGATTTATATTCAGCATTCCAAAATTTCATTTATTGTCTTGTTACTATGAAATTCTAGCCAACGATTGGTGAAGTCCTATGGCTTAAGATTTATACTAATAATGAATATGAATCTTAACCTGCTATTTTAAAGTCATCATAAACAATTCCATGGAGTTCTGAGAACATTACTAGCATCTTTTGTTAGTATGTGTCCCATGCTGGGTGTCTTGGTTGGATGCTTTATGTTACAGTCTTTTTTTTTTTAAGATTTTATTTATTTATTTGACAGAGAGAGATCACAAGTAGGCAGAGAGGCAGGCAGAGAGAGAGGAAGGGAAGCAGGCTCCCCGCTGAGCAGAGAGCCCGACGTGGGACTCGATCCCAGGACCCTGAGATCATGACCTGAGCCGAAGGCAGCGGCTTAACCCACTGAGCCACCCAGGTGCCCCATGTTACAGTCTTGATCTGGTCCTTACCATAAGCTTGCAAGGTGGGTATCATTTACAGCCATTTCAGAGACACAAGAACAAAAGTGGAATGGTAAGTATCTCGCCCAAGGTCACAGTGGCTGGTTAGGATTCATAGTTCCCTGTACCTCTAAACCCTGGGCTAATACTTTTGATGGCACTGGCAAACAATTCTAAAATTTGAACTAAAAAGATCAGATTGAAATCCTTCGCGACTGTCTTCTTAAGCCTGGAAGTAGAGCCTCGTGTTGGCAACTGGCTTCTCAGAGCTCTTTGGCTTTGGGCAAGAGGCAGAAAGAAGGTTCTTCCCTCTCTGATTGTGCCTTAGCCTTTCCAGCTTCCCCATTGAGGGGTGGTAGTTAATCTCGTATTACAGAAGTTTGAGAGCCTTGTGTGAAAGAGAATCTTCTAATCTACCCTATGTGACAAGGTAACATACCAATGTCATTATTATGCAATTTATTAAGAAGAAAGCGTGTGTGTGTTGTGGGGGGGCACATTTAAAAAATGTCATGCTGATGTGGAGAAGGGGGAACCCTCCTACACTGTTGGTGGGAAGGCAAGCTGGTGCAGCCACTCTGGAAAACAGTATGGAGGTTCCTCAAAAAGTTGAAAAGAGAGCTACCCTATGATCCAGCAGTTGCACTACTGGGTATTTACCCTAAAGATTCAAACGCAGTGATTCGAAGGGGCACGTGCACCCGAATGTTCATAGCAGCAATGTCCACAATAGCCAAACTATGGAAAGAACCTAGATGTCCACCAACAGATGAATGGATAAAGAAGATGTGGTATATATATACAATGGAATATTATGAAGCCATCAAAAGAAATGAAATCTTGCCATTTGCAACGACGTGGATGGAACTAGAGGGTATTATGCTTAGCGAAATAAGTCAATAGGGGAAAGACAACTATCACATGATCTCCCTGATATGAGGAAGTGGAGATGCAATGTGGGTGGTTTGGGGGGTAGGAAAAGAATAAATGAAACAAGATGGTATCAGGAGGGAAACAAACCATAAGTGACTCTTAATCTCACAAAACAAACTGAGGGTTGCTGGGGGGAGGGGGGTCGGGGAGGGGATGGGGTTATGGACATTGGGGAGGGTATGTGCTATGGTGAGTGCTGTGAAGTGTGTAAACCTGGCGATTCACAGACCTGTACCCCTGGGGATAGAAATACATTATATGTTTATTAAAAAATTAAAAAATTAAAAAAAAAAAGTCATGCTAATTTTATCCTGGGGAAAATTTGGAATAGTTGCGTCTTCTGATCGTGTCTCTGGCTGGTAGAGAGATAGGGCTGCAATCCCAGCTTGGACAAGCGGTCTTCGATTGCCCCAAGTCAGTCCCTGAGAGGCAGGGACTGAAATCCCGAGTTCTGTCTTACCAGACCCTTGCCAAGCGGGTCCCTCTTGCAGAGCAGGAGTGACATCTACCATGACCCCGGGGCTGCAAACTTCTGCCCCAGAGCAAAGCAGAAAACCAATTTATGTAGAATTAAAAGCTATTTGCTTGATCCATCACTCGCTCCCACTCCGGTCTATTTTCAACTATGACACATTCAGCCGGAATTACAGGCTACCTCTCAGTCCGGCACTGGGGCATAGAATCTATCTGTGCGCAACCACGGAGCATAAACATTACAGAAAAATAATGACTTCGGAAGTGGGCACCCTACCCAAACACAAGCTACATGTGTGTTCACAGATGGAAACTAACGGCTGTTTACCCTGAAGGCCCCATAAGAAAAACGCAGTCACCTTTACAGTAAAATGCAACTTACTATTCAACATGCAACAAACTGATGGAAAAGAGAGCTGGGAATGAAGAGAGGGATCGTACAGCACCTCAGATTTCTTCCGGAGGGTCCAAGCCATTCAAGAACCGTGTAGCAACCGCCCCCCCCCCCCCCAAAAGCCCCACTCCAGCTGAGTTCTACCACTGGTCAGATCAAAAGACCAAGATCAGAAAAGGCAGCAAGCCCAGTTCTTTGCTGTGTGGGTCGGGGAAGAGAGCTTGTGTGACATCACGTTGCGTCTCGCTCTGGCAGCCTGATTCGTAAAGTCAGAAATCACATGTTGGTTAAGTGAACAGGAGAAGCAGTCCAGGTTTTTGTACAGCAAAAGGTTACGCAACATCGTCAAGTTAACGTAAACAGGCTCCGGCCGCACCAGAGCGATTCCGTCCATTTCCCGGATGCAACAAATAAGGGCACGCATTCCTTGTCAGTGTATTACACAATGACAACAGAAGCCTTCCCAAGTTTCCTGTTGAGAGATGCCAGCAGGCACTGACAAATGCTTAACTATCTCTCTGAGACGGCTGTGGTTTAGCACATTGTCAAAACAGGATACTATTTAAATTAAAAATTTACTGATTCAAGTTCAGAAAAACCCTTCTTTGCTGTTTTTATAACCAAATTCGTGGGTGGGGAATCTTTGACCTTTATTTTTTCTTTTTTTTAAATAGCACCTTATATGGGTCTGAGAAGGTACTATATTTAGCAAGCTAGTTTTGAGAACTAAGGTGTCTAAGCAAGATGACTATCACTTTCTATGAATTACTGTACATGTGAAATCATGGGCTTATTACATTATGCAAAGGCAACTCAAGTGAGACAAACAAAAATACCTGTTTGCATACATAAATTTTGTAAAAATCTCTGTGGGGAGAAAAAGGGGAAATACACAGAGATTCAATACAGCATAACGTGCTTCCCGAGTGAATCTTGGTTAGCACGCGAGTGTTTCTTTACAGAAGAAGGCTAAGCCAGGACTACAAGACTATGGTCAAGAGAGCAAAGCTGTCAACCAGGAACCAGGCAGGCACTGGTGAGCGGATGGAGCCTCCATGAATCATGGGAAGTGCAGCCGAGAGTGTTCCTATCTCCGGCATTTCCACTTGTGTTCCCTCAGTCCAAAAATTCTCCTTCCCAGTACTTTCGAGACTCAGTGCCTCCCTCGGTTGAGGTCTCCTTTTATTGGTCCCTTTCTCAAAAAGGTCTTCTCCAGCTGACCAAGTGAACATGGGAATGTCATGACCACTGTCTACATATTAACCAGATTTGCTTCCTTATTAGTGTTCATCATCGCATGACACCTGCTGATTACTTTCTCTTTTGCTTACTGGTTTAACGTCCTGTAAGAATATGATTCTGGTGAGTTCAGGGACTCTGTCTGCCTTGTTTATTTGAGGCTCCTGGTAGAGTGTCCAGGCCAATGCAGCCCCCCAGTCATGTGTCAGATATTGAACAAGGAATCTAATGAACATCTAATCAAGTCTCTGAAAAGACTTGTTCTTTCTACCCGATGACCGAACTGCTTAACTGGCCATGGCGCAAACAAAATCATTCCAATAATGTCAATGACCTCTGAGACACGAGAGAGGCAGGTGGATAAATAATGAACTACTTATTTTGCCCTAAAATCATTTTCAGATTGTCTTCTCAAGTCTCACAGCTTTGAGAATATGGGGCTTTCAATGTTCCTGGGGGAAAGATGGGAGGAAATTTGTAGAATGTGGGAAAGAAGTCTAATTCCTCAAATATCATGATGTAATCCATCTCTTCTTTTGTCAATCTTTCTTACTAGTTACTAGAAAATCTTTTAATGAGGTGAACAATAATTTCACCAATGGCCTTGAACCAACACTGTACCAGTGCTCAGGCCACACACTGGCCTTTAACCTTCTTTCTTTCTAACACAGCTGAGTGATGTGTCGTTTTACTACCTCCTACTCTGGCTCACTCAAGCAATAGTTCTAAATAGGGCTACTGGGAAGATTAGTGTTGGCGGTACTCAACCTCCAAGACAGCCCCAAAGATTCCCACCACCTGGTATTCACACTTTGGGTAGTCTCCTCGAACACCGTGTCAGGACTGGTCTGTGTGACCAATAAATATGGCATAAGTAATAATATGTGATGTCCAAAGCCAGATCCCAGAAGACTGGGATCTCTCTGGGAATCCAGCTGCCATGTTCTGACACACTCCAGCAACCCTATGGAGAGGTCTTCATCCTGGGGAACCATCTTGGAGATGGGTCCTCCAGCCTCACATTTTAACTATAATCTCTTGAGAGATAGGAGCCAAACTACCTTGCTAAATAAGTCACTCCTGTAGTTTGAGCCCACAGAAAATATGTGAAATAATAAATGTTAACATTGTTCTTAAGACACTATGCTCTGGGGTAGTGGAGTATCCAGACCCTGACAAGGGAAAATGTGTATCTTCCTTGCCATATGGGAATCCTCACCGCACACAGTCCTAGTTAAGAATGCAGAGTTCCCATTTTCACACTGGCAGCCGGTTACAGTGAGACGTCCAATCTGTCATCATAGTGCATGGATACAAAGAACCCAGAATTCCCAAATCCCTGGGCTGCAGGTGGCCTGTTACAGAGCAGGGAAAGACTCCCTGACTCTATGTTCGATCCGTTAGTGAAGCTTTTGGCCACTGAGGAGAGAGATCCGTAGCAGACAGGTTAATAGCTGAAACAAGTCGTAACCAGTGGGCTAGCGGAAGACCACGGCAAGGTAGAAGGGGGCAGGATTTCTCAGCTCCACACAGTTGTTACTACACAGGAATGTTGCTGGAGTTCCTGATTTTTTTTTTTTTTTGAGAAGCTAGAAAATGGTATTTTGATGGCAAAATTCCAGACTATTTTACCTTTGTAAATAACCCCCCAAAATGTTAAACATCATGCCTGCAAATGAAATGGGGTCTAGCCTGGGGACCATTGGCTTGCAGTCTCTAATGGAGAATCAATTTGTCCTTCTCTCCTTCTTCTCCCGGTATAACATAAATCTCAAAACTCCTACTTTCAATGCCTTTCATTTCCTACCTGTCTTTCCCAATTTTGTTGGACAATTCCATGCTTTTTCACAAAACACCACTGCCCTGTTTGTAGCAAAGCTGTCACGATGGCTGTTAGAAAACATTTGTCCCTTTTTTCATAAGTGCAGTAAATAATGTGATAATACAGAAGTGAAAGAACAAGTCTTCTGCAGGTGTGAAGAGTACCACCCCTGGGGGAAAAAGGAACAGGGCAATGAAGAGTAACAAATTACTTAGTCCCCAAGAGAGGCATTTCAACTCTGACCAGAAGCCTTCATCAAAGGAAGACTTTAAAATCCATTCTTCCCTTCCCAATGTATCAAGACCCAAGAAAAATAGTGATTACAAGGAAATTAGAGTATTCCCTGGTCCTCGTGGTCCATATATAACTAGGAAGTCAAAGAGAAAAAAACTGTACAACTTCCTCCTTAGTAGGGAGAGGGGAACTAGGAGGGGGTCAGAGTAATTCTCACACACCCCATCTGGTCCTCTCGGCAAGCCGAGCTAACCCTGCCATTCCTAGAGAGGGAGAACCCTGGACATTGGACCTGCAGATGTGACCGTCAGCACAGCAGTTCTTTGGTTGTAGAGTCTTTAATTCATCTGGTGTGTAGGAAAGATCGAGAGATGACAATATAGCTGTAACCACCATTCTAAAAGCAATTTGCCCTGAAACGCAGATAAGAGATGATAACGGCCATTCTGTGCCCATCTAGTGCCACTGAAAAGTCTGAGCACTACAGAAAATTCCGATTCTTTTTGGGCAGGTCAGCCTAGAGTCTTATAAGTGATAAGCTACAACCAACGTCATCATGTGGATGATGAGAACAGGAACTGCAGGAATATGCAACATTCTAACTGTGTGTGTCTAAGTGTGTGTGTTCTAAGTGTGATGGGTCAGATTATGTATCGGACGTAGATAATTAATACATCTAACTATCTTTAACCTAATCTTCCAATATAATCCAATGCGCAGATATTTCTCCTTTACAGAAAAAGTTTATAAGTGAGCTAACTTGGACAAGGTCATACGACTGATAAGTAATAGTTTTTACATTTGGGTCGATCTCCTTCCAAAGTCTCGCAGCTAAGCTTTGTTGTCTACCTCGTCAAAACCGGAAGCTAGAAATGAAGGGCAACCCAAGCCCTTCCCTGACCAGTCAACATAGTCAACCAATGAACTTAATGCTCTTATGCTTACTGTTCTTAATCTAAATGGAAACACAATATTTTTTAATTGTTGACCAATATCCAAGACCAATAAAGCTCACACCTGGGAGGCAGGTATGAGAAGCGCATGTATGAGCAGGATTTGGACACCCGAAACAAAGTTCAAGGATTTGGCTTTTACAGAAACCAACAGGAAACCAGGGTGTGCCAGTCCTTGCCCCTGAGACAAACGGAAAGAACAAGGACCCTTGTGGGACCCTAAGAGCAGTATCAATGGAAACTCAAGGTCACATTCCTCCCCCTCAGATTGAGGAAAGGAGGAGGCTGGTCTGTGGGACCAAAGCCAACCTTCGATAGAAGGAAACTTTCAGAGGAAATGATTTAAGCTTTTTTGGTGAGAAGGGTATTTTTCAAATGCCTTTTTGAAGTTCTTATTTCCATCTTAAGTCGACACAAATAAAAATAATCATCAGTTTTCAAAGGGTCTTGTGGTTCACTGTGGGGGAGGGAAATTGGCTGGTTTCCTCCAGTGAAGCGTCCAGGTCTTTGGATTTTTTTTTTCCTAGTTAGAAGAAAAACTTAAGCCCCGAGGGAGAAGATGGAGGCAGTAGATGTTCTAAGTGATTACTACAGTACTGTCCTGACCTGACAGCCATATACTGAAAGAAGGATGGAGAAAATCTAATATGTGGCAAGGACTCAGAGAGATACACTTTGGGGATCTGTGAAGAAGCCACATTAAAAGAGACGACTTTTTGATCTTTCATCAGGAGAAGAGATTTACCAAAATGTTTCAAAAGCCAAGGAAAATTCTCGAATAGCATTGTCCAGCAGAATTTTCTGTAATGACAGAAACGTTCTCTGCTTGCATTGCTTAAAATGGAAGCCACAAATCTCATGTGGTTATATAAATTTAAAGTAAATACAATTTTAAAATTCAGTTCTTCAGAGGCATTAGGCCACATTTCAAGTGCTCTGTTCCCTTACATTCCCAAAGTTCCCTGTATTTACACCTATTAGTACACTTATTATATTATATTAATTCCCTCCGTGCAGTTTCAACCCTGATATAAGGACTAAGGGATAGTCAATTCTGAACTCCAGTGCTAAGTAGGGTCCAGTCCGTGATAGGTATGTAAGAAATGTTAATGTGGATGAATAAACCGATGGGAAAATGAATGACTCGGTCCTCTATGTTCACATTTACCCCCTGGGGCCTTGCTGTCAGATAGAATCGCTATATCGTTTCCACCAAATTTTAATACCAAATGAGTTCTAGATCTTGATGAAGATAACAATTGTATTAATAAAGATCAAAATGAGACTTAGATCTTGTTGGTGATGATGATTGTAATAAAAATCAATAACCTTCTCATCAAAATGCTATGGTGTGGGTTCCCAATAACTTCATTTTCTATCCCTTTCCCTTGAAGCCTTGCCTTGCTTTTTTCCAACATGAGGTGTGAAAAAAAAGTTTTCTTGTCTTCATCTATCTTTCTCTGTAAAACAAGTAAGTAGCTAGATCTCCAAGCCCTTCCTCCCAGAGATATCCTGATGATTAAACCAAACTTCTAACTCCAAAGTCAAATCAAATGTTTCACTTAAAGGGCCAGGTAGTAAGTACTTCAGGCTTTTGCAGGGTATATCATTCCTTAAATCTCCTGGAAGCAGCCACAGTTAGCAAAATTAATGAATGTGGCTCTATTTTGAAGAAACTTCATTTGTGGACACTGAAATCTCAATTTGGGTAATTTTCATGTGTCATGAAATGTTATTCTTCTTGGGATCTTTTTCCAACCATTTAAAAATGTAAATGGCTTATTGGTCCGGCAAAAACAAAGCTGCAGGATTTGGCCCACAGACCCATGTTTGCCAGACTGTTCTAAGGCCTGCTCAGAGCTCACATGCTGCATCTTCTAGTTAAAGTTCGCGGAGCCATGCAGATATCACGACACTAACAGAAATCAACCCCTCATTGTAGACAGTGAGATTGTCAAAGGCCCTATGGTCTAGCAGCTCCAGCGGCCAACTGGGAGCCAAACCAGGGAAGTGTTGGTTTCAAAGGGGGTGGTGGTACATAGGGGAGATGAGGGCAATCCTTGCCCACCCAGCCTGGTAGCAGTTCCAGTCTTGTCATCAACAGCTGAGCAGAAAGATGAAGAAGGCTCATCTGATGGTCTCAAGATCCTTTCATAAACCAGTTTTGTCCAGACTTCTATTCGTCAAAATCCTGATCTCCATAAGAGTTTCTGCAAGCCTGCTAATTATGCCTTTGATCTGAGTTACATTATCTTCAATTAAGCATTAATATATTATGCAGGAACTGACACTGTGTCACACAAAATGGTAAGGCTTCTGGAATACATTTCCAAAGCCAGTATTCTAAATAGAGCTGTGTAGGCAGTGAAATATTTATTTTCAAATTCATCTGTGTACATTTTCAAAATTACTGCTCTCTAAATTTTCTTTGAAATGTCTGACCTGCTGTTCATAAGTCAAGAAATATAATCTCTCTTTTGTGGAACTCCAATTGGTAAATTGTGTTTAAAAAAAAAAAAAAGTCAGATTGGCTACTGGCTGTTAGATAGTGGGGATTCAGGACTCAAACAGCTACCGTTACCCTAAAACAAAAAAAAATTGCCCCAAATGACTCGTGGACCTCACTGACCAGGCTGCTGTCAGACCATTTTGCCTTCATCACTGAACAGTCCCCAAATTTCCAAACAGTGGCAGACTGAAGAGGCTTCTATTTCTAAAAAGTGAAGTCAAACATGAATATGGCGATATATATGGGTAAAGAGGTACAAGGAACCCAGCTTGTCTTTTTGGTTCCATGTTGTTAGTTTTTTCTTTCTGTATTTTGCAAAAGAAGCAAAGCAGGTATTTGTTTATAAAACAGTGAAAGAAGAAAGGTCCTGGATAAACACAGACTCTACATTTTAAATAACATTCAAGCTCCTGAATGAGGTATGCCCTCAACTCCTAGAAACCAGGTGTGACGCTGACATGTAGGCCAATTTCAACACGCACCTGAAAGGTATCCAAATGACTTTGGGAGGAAATCAAGTTAAGGATCTTGTGAGGGAGTATTTCCCACTCCGAGCTGACCTGGAAATGTCATAAAAATGGGCACCTATGTAGTAGGTGTCTGTAGTCTATGGGTCCATTCCAAAGCAGAAATGTACAGCTCTATAGAGAAAGAGATGAGCCGTACATTTTAAATCCCCAGAAAGACCTATCAATATGACACCAACTAGATTATCCTTTGTCTTCATTTCCTGGATCTCTCAAGTGGACCCCAGGGTCAGGAGGGTGGCCCACCTAATTGTTACATAGACTGTTCAGCCTCCAGTCATTCCACTGCTATATCCTGAGCAAATTCCCCAAGGGCAAAAGCCAAAACTCTTGCCCAAGGATTCGCTCACATCATCTGGTTGACCGCAAATGGTTCACACTGGGGAGGTGAAGTCAGAGAGTTTGTTTCTACTACCCTAGGAGGAGTCTGGGGAACAAATGAGGGAAAGACAGAATGAAAGAGACACTGAGATTTCGAATCGTCAAGGAGATTAGCTGTCACCGTGACAAGGAGCCTTCAACCACGGGAGTGCACAAAAAGCACTTCTGAAGCCTTTTGAACATACCCATGCTTGGGCCCTATCCCAAGACTCTTACTCGGTGGAGTTCAGGAATCTACCTAGGATATGAAAAAGCTTTGAGCCCTAGATCCTGATGATGATAAAAATTATATTAATTCTGATGTGCCCCCAGGGTTGAGAACCACTGACTAATCTTTTGTAGATAAGAAACCGAGACTTAATAGAGGTAAGTCACTTTGTCAAAATCAGACATTCTTGGATTCAGAATGCAAACAATGGAGAAAATCCGCACTACCACATGGCTGAGCACGGCAGGAGGGCGGGGTGGGGAAGGGGCACCCTTACATTACACGGTAGATTCAAGGGGAGTCACTCACACTGTAGTCATCTCAGATCCATGTAGTGATTGATAAAGTATCCATAGATCCGTAAGATGTGCTGGCAGACGGCGCTGAAGAGCTTCAATGTAATAAAGTCACATACATCACGAACATACCCTGACGGACGGCAGTTAGGTGTCTGGAAGACGTGCTTTCCTTACTTCCCCACGAGCATGTGGTCTGAACTAACAAAGGCCTTGCCAGCTAAGTCCACTTCCCTGAATCTCAAAAAAAAAATCACTAGTTTCACCCTCATACTCACTGATGGCACTGTGGGGACAGATGTCAGCCTAAGAAGACAGAAGAGAAGAACAGTTGGGCGGTGGGTAGCACCTTTGTGCAAGTTAGGAAAAGATGCCTCTTCCTCCAAGTAGATGCAGGTCCCGTCCCATGTCAGGGTGCAAAGCTTGACAAATGATCGTCCTATTGCAATCCTTTGCCAGCTCTGTTATTCAGGCAACTTTGTTCAATGAACAAGCTGCAAGATCCTCTCTGGTCATCTAAAGTAGAGGTCCCTAAATTAGAGCCCACCTGGTCTGGTCCACCACCTGTGTCTGCATAGCCCTTGCGCTAAGAATTGTTTCTGTATTTCTAAAGAGTTAGGGGGAAAAAAAAAGAAAGAAAGAAAAGAATGTTTCATGGTATGTGAAAATTGCATGAAATTCAAATTTCAGTGTCCACACATACGTTTGTATAGGAATATAGCATGCCCATTACTTATGTATTCCCTATGGCTGCTTTTGCAGAGTAAATACTGCCAAAGAAGCAGTATGGCCCACAGAACCCAAAATATTCACTATTTGGGCCTCACAGAAGAAGTTTGCTGACCCCTGGCCTAAAGGAAGAAAAGAGTTAACTATTAAGCCAAATTCCCTTTGTAGGTTTAATGAAAAGTTCCAAGCAAATAGGGCAGGTGAAATAGTTTCTTTATATGTACAAACTTGAAACTGAAACAACAGAGGAAGGTCAACTTCATTACCTAGCCACCTTGACAGTACCTTTAAATGTCATCAATCAGTATGTGCCTTGCATGACTTGCAAGGGCTCATTATAAATTATAGCACACGGGCCCCTGACACGATCCAGGGATTGTAATAGGACTCCGGTGACGTAATGTGATAAAGGAGATTTCTCTGTACAGCTCTATGTGGCACAGAGCTGGAGAATTTCCAAGAAATTTAATTTCCAGAGTGCCACCTTTGACTATTCAAGATAATTCCACCCAAGCACAAGGCATCCTTGAGGAAAACTTTATCTTTTCTGGAAATGCTTGTCACTGGGTGTCGTCCTCGAAAATATAAATTTGCAGCTATTTTTTCCAAAGAGACAGACTAAATCCAGGATGTAGATTTTCCAATTAGACTCTTTATAAACATCTGTTGGTAGGCTGCATTTAACATTAGTTGTTTAAGCAAAGCACAATTTGATTAGACTGTCTGAAACCGAGCCAAAGTCTGCAAAATAATAGCTCAATTAAATCGTGTTTTGCTTTCATTTGTCTTAGATTTTCCTGAGTGTGAGAGTGTTGCAAATAATCAAGTAAACCAATTCCTTTCAAAATGAGAGATTTCGGGAGATTTTCTATCCCCCCTCCAAGTTCTTGTAATAATCTATTCCATCTTCGCTATGCTTCACTGAACTTAATCTTGACACCAAATACATTTCTGTACTTTGCCTTTGGTCTCCTTTAATTGTCTATACTTATGAGTTAAAGTTCTATGCTATTAATATTATGCGTTAAACAGATTAGCAAATGTACAAAGGCAAGCACAGAGCATCAGGGCAGTCAAACAGCACCGCAGGAGTCTTGTGAGTTTCACTCCATACTTGGCAGGATTCATGTCATCAAACCAGCGGAAGATCTGGGCAGGAATGACACTGGATTCTTTCAATGCTGTGTTTCTGGTCTTGGAAAGTTCCTCAAGATTTGTGAATCTGGAATGGGCCTGAAGCCTCATTCTCTAAAGCGGCATCAATTTTTCTTCCTTCTTGGCTTAGACATTTCACTATCTCATTCATTTATCACACACTCATTCACTAATTCATGAAGGAAAGAGAGACCTACAGATTGCCGACCCTGTGCCAGGCAGGGTGCGGAATGGCACAGAGCTTCCACATTTCAGATTAGGAATTAATTCCTCAGCTGTGAAGATGACCTCGCATTAATTCATAGAAAATTCCAGAAAGACAAGGACAAAAGAAAGACCAGAATAGGAGTTTTCAGAAGAACATGACCCTCATTTATGCTAAACTTGACACACTGAGGAAAACCATGCTCCAGGCGGATAATGCCGGTAACAGAGGCAGTAGGGATTGGGGCAGCAGCTAACATTTATTAAGCGCCTGTTGTGTGCCAGGCACCACCCTAGACTACTTCCTTGTAGTAACTCAGCTAATCTTCTTGGCAACTTCATAGGACAGACACTCTGATTATCCCTATTTTAGAGATTAGGAGCCTGACATCTTCCCATCAAGTCTGGTTAACTGCAAGTTTACCATGAGCAAGAGGATAGTCCGTGTTACTCTGCTACAACACAGGCTTGAAAAGAGACTGGTGTCGAGTCGATTAAAACATAATGTCGAATTTAATATGTATTCGTTTTCCCTTTAAAAAGAGTTTACATACTTATGAGAAGAGCTCACTTTTCTGAGAATTTACTATGTGTCAGGCACTGTGCAAGCACTTCTCATGCATTAATCACTCCATCCTCATGATCACCTTCAGGTAGGTGAGGTCATCAGCTCCACTCTCTAGATGAGAAAACGGAAACAGAGAGGTTAAGCTACTTCTCCAAGGTCACACAGCAGTTTAAGGGTATTGCTGGGACTGAAGCCTCACATCAGTCTCACATCAGAGATCATGCTATTAATCACGACGTGGCCCCTTGCACAGTGTTCTGAAACACAAATCTCTGAAACTCTCAACCACTTTGCTGATCTGCACGGTGAGCCAGTGAACAAGATCCTGTGCCTTTAAAGGCATATCACACCTCATTTCTGATGGTGACTAGGTATAGTTTCTGGAAAAAATACAATTTGCTCAGTCTTAGGTAAGTATATAGGGAAGACCACAAGTACCTGTTTAAATTTCAATAGTTACCACTGGATCTATCAAGCTTCCCAGGAAAAAACAAAACAAAACAAAACAAACAAACAAAAAAACACCAAAAAAACAAAAACAAAAACACCCCAACTACCTCTCTATTCTGGTACGTGATCAGCAGAGACTATGTCAGTTAAGTGTATACCAAGCTTGGCAAGTAGAAAGTACACGTATCACCCCCACCAGCTGCAGTGTCCATGGCAGACAAGGCTAATCGATCATGACAATCGATTGCAGAGGCCATCCTAATCCTAGAACCCTTCAAGTAGCACTCCAGGCACCTTGGCACCTAGATCAAACGAAACCTCTTTGTCCATGTGGCTCGGGCTCTTAATTCTGTTACTAGAATACAAAACAATTCCTTTATGCTACCAAATAAAGAACAACCCAGACATAATTTCACCAATGTCTTATTGAAAGGAGCTTCACGAGGTCTGAATAGGAGGCTGTTCCTCATGCAGACAAAGGAATGTCTTGGCTGTGGATCCCATGTCCAGAGAAGATAAGAAGGAACCCGCGAGGCTGCAGCAGTAGATGGCAATGAGAAACAAGCATGGGACAACAGAGCGGAGAATTTAGACCCAGGAGAACATAGCATATCACATGACCCTTAGTTTCCTTTTGAAGAACACAGAGATATCATTCTCTTGGAATTAAACTCAAAACACAATTTAATCACCTGGGCCTTCTGTCTAAATGGTAAGCGACAGAATAAACAATATCTATGAACCTGGATTTTGGGGACACTGAAATGTTACCACGTGGACTGTGCTTATATTCCCCTCCTGACAGAAGCAATCATGGCTCTGAACTTCCCTTTCCCCCTCCCCAGTAAGACGATGACACCTTCTCAGGACGTCTGATTTAATCCAAAGCTAGAATACTAAGGAACGAGACAGAAAACCACAGAATTTACACTTGGTATGGTTAGATACGAGAGGGTCACTGAGAGATTTTGAAAGGGATTTTGAATAGCATTTATGGAAAGCTGAAAGCAGGAGGGAGGATAGGGGATATGCAGGAACAACAGGAGATCATCTGAGGGGCTAGAGGAGGCTAGACGAGGGTTCTTTGCTAAGGTATAGGCATGTGCCAACAGAAAGTCTGAACTCTGGAACAGGAGGGTAGCAGCAGGGGAAACACGAAGAAAGGAATGGACAGACGGTACCCAGTGGAAGGAAAAATGGCAGATCCGATGATGGATAATGTGGTGGGGATGAAGGAAATTAATAAGTCAATGATGACTCATGACAGACTAACAGAGCCTGGTGACAAAAGTGATCAGTTGAATTAGAGATAATTGCGACTGTTGTCACGCTGAGCGGAGAGCCACAGACAGGCAGTTAGGAAGGGGTATAAACAGGCGTGGCCTCATGGGTGCAGAGGTAACAGGACGGACAAAGCCAACAGATCCACACGGCCGGCGGACAGCAAAGGAAGGGAACATTGGGAAAAGAATGAACTTGGCTTCTGGAAAAGAATTGGGGAACAGAAGGAGAACAGTCTGGAGACTGGGGATTGGGGTATGGTGAGGTGGGGTGGGGTGGGCCTGGACTTAAAGAACTTTGCAAGAAAGCCATTTCCAGAAAGCTGAGTTAACCAAAGTATGACTTAGCTGTGAGGAAGTCAGACAGGTTAAGGGAAGGACAGAGAATTGGCCACTGAATTTCGTGACAGTAAACTTCAAGAAAATGACGAGGAAAAAAGCCAGATACGGGGGAGGTTAAGAAGGAAAAACGGCTGGTTTGGGGGAAAAAAAAAAAAAAAAGTTGAAGCAGCAGGGAGAATATTCAGGTTGTAAAAGCCTGGTAAGCAAAAGGAGCTAGGGAGAGTAACTGGGAAGGATTGAGTCATCCGAAGTTTTTGAACGACCCATTTAAAATCCACATTCTACCATTCGACAACGATAAATGCTGGGCTCTGTCTGCTTGAATGTTTACCAAATTTCCTCAATGGGATGTAACATAAAAGGACAAGCGCTGGCAGTCTTTGCCCAATTGTGCGCTGGCAGCTTTAAATTCTACTACTTAAGTAGTTAAAAATCTGTTCTTTTGATGAAGGGGGGGAAAAGTTATGAATAGGAGGGAGCAGGCCTAGACCCTTTAGAAATGACTTGTACTCAGTCTCCATAATTCACCGGGCAGTAATTTCAAATTCAAACAATCGCAACAGCAGGGCAGCTAAAGTCCACCCCAAGTTCAAAATGGGATATGTTCTCTTTAAAATTTTGAGAGCGACTAAATATGACAACCATCTGATGTATGAAAATTATTCCCAACCAAAAACAGACAGTCTGGAAATAGCCGGGATGACTTCATTTAGACAGAATTACCCGAATCTGTTTCTAATATACACAGTACACATAATAAATTTTTACAATATGACAAGGAAAACAAACTTAATAAAAGTTCCCGATCTTTTGTTACACAAGCATGCTATATCCATGCTGTGTTTATAATAGTTTGCTCATGATATCACAGCTCGGTAACAAAGGCCCAAGCAATACAAAAACAGTTACCAGGCATGACATCAACTCACAACTACCGTAATTACATTGGTACACAAATTTCCCAAACTGTACATTTTCCAAACTGCTTCTCACTTTCAACGGCTACCTTTAGACAATCACTTGCAGAGTTGTCTGCAGACTTTGAGTAATACCCGCCTTTCTACTCTTTCCCAAGCGTCATTTCCCTTTAGAAAGTGCATATTTCAATTACAAGCACTATTTTTCAAATATGCCCATAAACATATGTCCAAATTAGGAGACGGTGTGGTCTAGTGGTTAGTGACAAGCCGTAGGCATCAGCAACTCTGATTTTGTTCCTTTCACTGTCCCTGCCCGCGAGGCCCAGGCAGTAGCTCGGGGAGAGTCGGTAGAATGGGACGGGTAAGAGCACAGATTTGCGTGCCGGACTATTTGGGCTGCGAGCCTAGCTTGGCCACTCACTGGCTCTTCGGCCCTGGGCAAGTTAACTTCTCTGGGCCCTCCATTCCTCATCTGCAAAATGGGAATAGTAACGGAATCGAGCCCCAGATGTTCTCTTCGTAGTGGTCGGCTGCTGGAAAGTCCAGCTTCCATGCTTGCTATTTAACACGATTACTACCGCATTTGTGGGACTCCGTTTCCTGCTTGACAGCTTGGCTCAAAGTATCCTGACCCAAAGCGAACTGGGTAATTTTTCTAATGGGAGGATGAGGATTTCACCTTGGTCATGTTACCTGGAGAGAGTGAGGGGCAATGAATAAAGTCTGAACGAATTCATTCAATCCATAGGTTCTGTATGACCCAATAGCTACAGGAGTGAAAATATTATTTTGTAGAAATTGGTGTTCGTCGTCTTTCTCTAATGGTTTGCTTTCATGTTCCCGCATCTTACGTTGATAAATACCCCCAAACCAACTGAAATGATCGGCCTGGGGGAAAAGATACTGCTTTGTGATTTCAGAAGCCTATTTCCCCAAGAACCAAACTTTTCGAGCCCATCCCATATGCACGACCTCTGTCTCGCTGCACTGCACGGTCAGTTGGCTCTCCCGACCGGGCCGGGCGCCAGAGGAACGCGACTACCCTCATTGTCACTGCTGGTCCGTGGTGCTTACACCAAATGCTGTTATTCTGGGCTTCAAGAAATTTTCTAACCACTGGACAGGGTCCAATGCTGTGTGCTAATGAGTTTCAGATTGGAAGACTTCACTGTGCATGTGTCAGAAAAGTACCACGGTTTATGGTGGGGGTGGGGGCGGGAAGAAAAGACACACAGAGAAGGGAAGAAAAAAACAGTAGTTAAAAAATGCTGGCTACTCAAATTGACAGGGAACGTGACCTCTGCACTTCATCAGAAATTCCAGCAGACTTACAAAATAAAGGAGTTTGCTTTTATCACACACTGTGAGACTCATATGGAAAAATGGAAAACACTACATCACTTGACCTCGGTGTGCCCCCTTTCAACCACAGACGAATATTGTGTACAAAAATTCTAAATCAACTTAAGATGTTCAAAAAAAAAAAAAAGCTTTAATTTTCTGCATTAGATTTGATGATTACTATTTTGGTTCTTGAGATTTTGCTCTGAAGGTTCACAAAAGAAAAGGACTCCTAATTCCAGGAAGAGCATTTTATCACTTGGGGAATAAATAACGTGGTTCTGTTAGGTGGGCACATCGTGGTCTCCACTTCTCTATATTCCTGAAAAAATAACGAGCAAGTCCCACTTACCCAGGTTTGAAAGTCACCCAAGACTGAATCATGATTATTTGCTTACATTAACAGAACATTAAAACCGATTTTAAACAACTTAAGAAACTCTAGCCATCTTTCCTTGGTGATTCACCTCCCTGGGAAGATTTTTCTCCCTTCAAGGAAACCAAGAGGCTCGATAACAAGTCTTCTCATTATGCCATCACCGTCTATCAAAGAAGAATCCCTTCATGGGAGAGTCTAACTCACAGGACTTCTTTTGAGTTATGAGAATATGAGAATACATTTCAAAAAAACCCAAAAAACAAAACAAAACAAAACAAACCTTTTTTTTTTTTTTTGGCCAGTTAGTACCGGTGACTTTAAAAATCCAACCCTTTCACATCCTCGAACTGTCACCAACATTTTTTCAGACGATGTCAATAAAATTGATTGCTTGCAGTTCTGAATTCTGCTCTGCACATGGAAACAATATAATTTGTTTTAAAGTATTTTTGATAGGGGCGGAAGGAGAAACAGAACCTCAGCAAGCCTGCCTATCCACACCACTGGGGTGGGGTAGAGAACAAACTAGAAGCATGGTAGGTAAATGGTCCAAATATTACGGTCTGCTGGAAACTTTGACAAAAATTCCCGATGTATAAACCTTAAACCTTACTGTTGTGCTGACTGATACGTCTTCCTGTCAGATATGAATGATGTTTCTGGAACATTAATACGTTCATTAAATTCTAACTCCCTGTACTTAAAATATTCTGTAGTTTGGCTCAGAGACATCTTGACAGCTTTATTGTAATCATATATGGGAGGCCCCCCAGACTACGCAGTTGTTGGGATGCCTCATACCTACAACCAATCTGTTGCTTTTGCAAGTTTAATCTAGGTATTAAGGAGCTGATTATGGAACCATGTGGATGCGACAACTCCAGCTCAGCTGTATATCACAGAAGCCACTATGGGTGGTGACGGGTTCCCATGATGCCTAGCAACCATGCATACCTCTAACTCCCTAATCTGTAATACTACAAAATACGGCTCGGGTTTATTCCCCCCTTCCTTTTTTCCAAAGCACAAGTGGACGACCAGCAAGGGTCCAACAGTGTTATTCCTAATTACCTTTTTTTTTTCACTCTTGATCCTGTGGCTCTCATAATTAGTTACCTGGGGCTGCAATCCAATTTGAAGTGATGACAAGAAAGTGATCCATGAAAAAGTAATAAGTTAAATCCAATTTCAGCCTTCCTCTAATTAAATGCACATGGAACTAATGACTCCAACCCTAGCATTTCAGTGATAATGGTAATTAGCGAGGTGGGAGTCGCTCTCTTTTTCAACACTGAAGGTGTAAACCACAAGGTAAAATGGTAGGAGCACTCTTAATTACATGTGTCATTTTGTCAGCAATTTACACATTTTTGACCAGTCAAGTATGTTTTTTTCCCCCTGTCCCTCCCCACCTCCTAGCCCCAACAATGATTATAACATACCATTCCATGTTCCAGCACATGGAAGCTCATAAGAGCACTTCAGACTTGAGAATGACAAATAACTTTTCTTTGCTGTTGCTCACCGCGGAGACACATACATAGACGAGGCGACAGTTAGGATAATGACACAGATCTTAGTCCTTTTAACTGAAATCCTGATATTTACAGTGAAATTTGGTGGTTTGGTTTTATTCTTGCTTATGCTATGGAAAATAGAAGAATTTGCTTACTGGTGGCAAACCGGGCGCTCCGTAGATACTGAGAAATGTACATGGAAAGGGAAGCTACAGTGAACTTCCTGATGGCATACCGGTCGTCTGTGGTCCTAGAACACCTGATTTCCCATCCTAGTGCAGCACCTGCCTGCATGCGCTGTAGTAAGTCAGGTAACATTTGTGAGTTCCTTTTCCTCACCCATTGCACAGTTTAAGGACAGTTCCTAGATCCCAGGGCAGCTATGGGGATGGTCCACATTCAGCACTAACTAAACATTCATTATCTTCGCCTACAGTGATAGATGCATATGGTGACAAAGACATGCTCACATTTAAAATATTAGCATCATGGGGCACCTGGGTAGCTCAGTTGGTTAAGCAACTGCCTTCGGCTCAGGTCATGATCTCAGGGTCCTGGGATTGAGCCCCACATCGGGCTCCCTGCTCGGCGGGGAGTCTGCTTCTCCCTCTGCCTCTGCTCCTCTCTCTGCCCATGCTCTCTCTATCTCCCTCTCTCAAATAAATAAAATCTTAAAGAATAAATAAATAGACTAGTAGCATCACACTTGAATTTTGATGCTTAGATGCATATAGGTAGGGTGATCATATAATTAAAGGTCCAAACTGGGATGCTTTACGTGAGAAATGTCAATAAACACACTCTGGCACCAGCCATAGACCAGGGATATCCTGGAAGGACTGGGACACAGGCTCATCCTATATACTGCTGAAGCTGAAAGAGCAAACAGGAGCTAATTCATTACATTACAACTCAGATCAGAAGTCTGGAGGCAAGGACAAAACATACTATTTTAGAAAAAAAAAAAATTCTGAAAGCAAGAGTATCTGACCCAGGTCATGGGATGGATTTCTTGAGGTTCAGGAAACCCTTATAACTGATACAAACTTCTGTGTGCGGATGCGTTTTTTTTTTTTTTTTCCCCTGAGGGGGCAGGGTCACTGTTTCTATCATACTTTTAATGGTGTGTGTAATCTGTAAGACTTAATAGCCATTTTTAAAGCATCATTTCTAGTTTATTGTTTCTTACTGAGATTTATTTTGTAGGGTCTGGGGACTCTCCAAAGTCATGTGGTAACAATGACATCTTATAAGGTACCCAAATTTCAATACCTCATATCAATTTAAGGTCAGGGATGCCAATTCTAGACAATGCTAACTCCAGACATTTAAGGGGAAAAAAAAAAATCTGCCTCCTTCTCCTGAATTATCTGCTTTACTAATTCCATGCATAGGGATATTTTTTAAGGGTCAGTATTTCAAAACCATTCCATTTCACTACCTACAACATAAAATCGTAGTTTCCTTTAAAGGCTTCCTCTTACCAATTTATTCCTTAGTGAATAAGGTGGAAATGATATGAGGTACTAAGATTATATGTGGCATTAATGCAAAGCAAAAATGTTGCCTAAAGCATGTTTTATATAACGGCAGATAAAAATGCTAAAAAAAAAAAAAACAAAAAACAACCAAAACAAAACAAAACAAAAAACCCCATCACCTGCTGGATCTTGTACTTTAATCTCCTCCCGCTTCAAGTAGGAGCCCTGATTATAATCCCGAGCTTCCAACTGGACGACACACCAGCTGCACTTCCAGTGGATTTCACTATCCTCCTTCCAGTGAAATGGCCTTCTGGGTGAGGGGCTCCCACATGATGTAACCTTGGAAGGGAGAGGAGGGGCAGGAGGGGAAAATCTCCGATGACCGGTTTCAAGTTCAAATTCTTTACAGACGGCCTGAAACTGTGGTCAGCTTTCCGCTGCAAGCAACACACAAGGTTTACTTTCTTTCCTGACTTTCCTGCTGCCAGAGTACACATGTACTTTTACTTTCTTAGGAGAAAATGTGTCATTTGATTTCCTTCCAGTTTATGTACTCGTGCCAACAACTAAAATGCTTAAAGAACCAAAATGAATTACTACCCAGAAACGGTGGTCAAAGTTCCAAAATTCGATCAATAAAATTGCTCATCTACTCACAAATTAATCTTCAGCCAATAAAGTTACACATTTTCGAGGTTATGAGCACACCTGCACCGTTAAGCATTTATTTCACTTGTTTTAGCAATCTTCAGAAGCATATAAATATTTATAAAAGCAAGCCTACTATTTTTACCCACATATAATTTTCTTTTTCTGCAGCAAAACCTTGTTAATTCTTTTACAAGTCATAAGCCTCCTGAAGGCAGGGTCTATACCCCTGGCAGTCTCACGTAGCTAAGCGTCAGCGGGATACCCTGTGCGTGGAGGCTGACCCAGAAATGCTCACCGCGTCACATTGAATAAATTCAGATCCTCCTGATTATGAATTTACAATGGGGCCAATTTTCAGTTTTCATTTGGATCATTTATAAAAAAGTTGCAAGGCAACTCGAGAGACTAAAGGAGGGGAGATTTAGGTTACTAAGTTGAACATTTTTTAAGAACTTCAAAAGCAATATCTATACCCAATTAATGCCTGTATTTTGTAAACCACACGTCGCCCAAGAATGTGGCCAGCTCGGGTTGACTTCTGCATGTGTATCTGGAGAGAGCGTTTCTCTCTTATTTACTCTCGTCTTCCTGAAATTAGTCCAAATTGCTGATGTTCGACTACATTTTGTGATCTCTATCGAGTAACCACTGAGAGCCTCCTCTAACTTTCCATTCTCTTTTGTTTGTTATCATCAGCCTGTGAAACTGGAGAACGCTGCCAAACATAAAGCAGGGAAGTGTGAGATATGCCTAAAATATAAGTCACAGTATATTTGAGGATTTGGGTTTCTTTCTTTCTTTCTTCCTTTTTTTTTTTCCTCAAGCAATCAGCAGATCAAATTCTTCTTCCCTGTCAAGCCTTCCTCTATGCGGAAGATCTGAAATTTGCTAAAATAGGTTTCTCAATGTGGTTATAAAGGGTATGAAGAACAGAGATGAACACTGTTAAGGTTTGTTATAGGAGTTCCCTTTCGTTTCAGAGCCACACTGGCTGAGATGTCCCCAGCGAGGACACGGAATGGCAAGATCTCTTTCAATGTGAAGGTTATTCCTTCTGTGAATCACCGAGTCTCTGTACGTATTTTTATAAGGAGATAGTACACCACGCAACCTAGGTTAGTAATTTCTCCCCTCTGTTCGTGGAAGGCCGGCCAACCTAAGAAAGCCTGCTGAATCGTATGACCCTACCAGGCAGCTGGCAAGAGGCGGTCTATGACGCACATGACGGATGCACGCACACGCAAGGCATACATGCAGCCACACGCACACACAACCAGTCAACCAACTCTTCATTTTTTCCCCCCCAATCAACTCTTGAACCTGGTCTAAATTCCATGCTTGTCAACTCTCCCACGGAGGGCTAGGAAGGCACTCAAAACATCTTATTTAGCAAAACCAGAATTCAAGATGGCCCCCCCCGCCCTGCACTTTCTATACAGACTGAAGAGCTCAGCAGAATGTGTTAGGTTGGTTTTGACACTGTCTTTGCCAAGAAAAATGAAGCTCTCTGTATCATACTCTTCTGGTGGCTAAAAACCTTATAACGGGCAAGAAAATGAGCCCTCAGAAGGAAATCCCCTGAAACTTTACTTTGTATATTTAGCCCTAAAGCAACTTCGTTCGTCTTGGAAAAGAAGTTACCTAAAAATGCCATATGTCTTTAAAAAGCAAGTATGAGGGAATATAAGTCTAGTATAAAAAAATTACATATGATATTCAATACTGCAGAGCAGTGCATCAGACAGATTGTGTATGTGTGTACTTTTTAAAATTATCCCTAACCGAAGCTCTACTACGTGTGAGAGTCCCACCTCCCCCCAATAATATATTGTCATTTTTCCAATGCACTTGAAGTCTGATAAATTCAAGAGGACTCACGGTATCTTTAAGGCTGTTAGAGCTCCAAGAAGGAGGCAAAAAGAATGGACAGTCATTTGAATCACTGAGTGACAGTCTGGGCTAGTTCCCTGTATACATTAATAAATTAGAATTTTAATTGTGTCTCTGTCTGCAGGAGATGCCCCAACACTTTAATATGTACCAACAATTGGCTATGTTCTGGAATCTGCAATGTGGCCTCCGCAGCTGACCTCTGAAACACAATTCCCAGTCTGACTACGGAAACTGTTCAGTTTGATCCTTTCAACTTATTTGAATCCTGACAAATAAGCTCACAGCTGAAAGGTCAACCCAGTCATATTTCATCCTCCAGAGCTGTTCTTAAGACATCTGCACAACAAAGCACTTCTTATAGCACCTGACATGGGACCTCAATGGCCCTGTACCTCATTAAAAATGTCCCCAGCATTCACACACTGTGAAAAGGCCTAGGGATTGGTGATGATGGTTTACCAAGTAACTAACTGGTTTTGAAAAGTGTTAGTCAGCAATACACACTGTCACCCAACTGTTCCCACAGAGGGTTACTTTAGTGCCAAACTTGACCTAGACAGTGACGGCTTCCCGAGCAGATGTAGAAGAACTAGGACTTGCTCCCCAAACGTCAGTTAGATCTTTGCAGGATAATTTGGGAACTGGTGTTGGTTCACTCTGATCTGAGAAAAGTCAACACAAGCTGGAATTTGGGTTGACCTCATGGTCACAGTCACTGGTGCCAAGTTATACCCAACAGCTACCATCTACAAGTTCTGTCCCCAAATGTCCAGTGTGAGAAACTCCTCTTCACTTCCTGCTTTGAGGCTGCCCACTCTGAGCTACATACGCAAGTTGAATCACGTCGGACCTGCAAGTGCCCTGCCTCCGGTGTAGGCACGAACAGCCTCCATCAAGTTTCTTTGAAATTTCTATGCCACTTTTCTACTCCGAGTCAAAAATCCAAATTCGATTTTTTATGAATTCCCCTTTTCTACACTGTTAGCCCCTGCCCTCAATAGGGCTGAAATCAGAAGTTGCTAAAACTCTTTTGATATCTTTACATGAAAATCACCTGCGATTTGTCATTAGTGATCGAGAAGTATTCTGAAAATATCCGCTAAAGAACAAAATACGTATTACATTGATGACTAGGTAAATTAAAAGTACCGTATCTTCCTCAGTCCTCTTAGCCATTCTTGACACAACTGACACTTTGGGATGAATGGTTCTGTGCTGTGGGGAATCTCCCCGTACAGTGTATGATCAATTAAATAGCATCTTTGACCTCTACTTATTAGGTGTCAGGAGCACCAATGTCCCCCGTGGGACAACCAAAAATTATCTCTAGACATTGCTCTCTGTCCCTTGGTGGGGGGTGGGCGGGCCAGTAAAATCTCCCCCAGTTGAAAACCACTGCACTAAAGTTATGGGTGTGGGTATCATGTTTCCAGCCCCACCATGAGAGAAGGAAGTGACCTATCTTGAGTACCAGGAACTTTTTCTTCTTGGTCTACATGGTCCCTGATAAGCAACGCACACCTGCAAAACTCATCTTCCTATTACAGCAACTCATTAGAAGATCTTCTCCTCAACCATCACACTCTTGGTTGAATAGACATTATTTTCCAAAATGTCATCCTCTGCTGGTAAGCTAAAAAAATGCACCTTCTGCCGAAGATCGTCATACGTGATTTGCAACTCCCAACACAATCTACTTCTGAATGGCCTATCAGCTCTCCCAAAGTGTATAATGTTAATTTTTTTTCAAAAAAGAATTATCACCTGAAGGGCTGGTTGTTTGTCATTCCTCTTGGGAGATTTTAATCCACTAACTTGCTGCTGTTGTTGCTGCTGAAGGAGAAGCTGTCTGGCCACTTGAAGTGCCTGGAAGGAAAAATGGAAGAAACACGTTGGTGTGAGTCGCCGTGTTCGGAGCTTCCTTCACATAAAGGATTCCAGGAAGTACACTTGAGGATGGGATCCTGACTTTCGCATTTCCAGGCCAATGAAACAGCCCACAAAACTTCCCAGCAGTCTAAGCTGGGGAACTTTTCTCATTTGGTTTACATTTTCTTAGATGGAGTCAGTGGTACAGCCAGTTCCTAAGACACAGCAATCCACCCAGGCCGATGCGCTATTCCTGCCATCAGTGTGACATAACTGGGACCATGAATGACTGGCACCCTGAGGAAGGAAAGCAGAGCAGCGAGGAAAGACCTGGACAGAAGGCACAGATTTAGGAGATGACAATGGGGCTTTTTTGGGAGGCGGCTTCGTTCTACAATTTGTGGGGGGAACTCAAGAGCTCGAGTCAAAAGGAAGTAAGACTTTGACCTCTTCTGAGCCCAGATAAAGAGAAGCTCAATGGTGAAACACACTATGGATAAAGGTATGTGAGAAGGAAAATCAAGTAAGGTAAGATACACTCAGGGTGACCTGAAGAACCTATCTAAGAAAAAAAAAAAAAAAAGTAGCAAATGCGACCTCTAGGTCAATTCAAAAGGTACATTATGCACCTGTGAACAAAACAGATCATGCCTAATAAAGAATGATGCTTTGAAGCTCATAACATAGGTGGTTTTTATTTAAAGGCAGAAACTAGAGCAGTAATATGAACTGGGGGTAAAGCAAAAGGTAAACAGCAGAGTCCTCCCAAGTTCAGAAAACTGACTGACCAATCTTTTTTAAACATTCAAGTAAAAAAAGAAAAAAAAAAAGTGTCATCAAGAAACCCTCATGGGAACATTTACTGTCAAAGAATTTAACAGAAATAATGCCGGCAACACCTTTCTAAAGAGGGCAGCCGGATCAGCAACAGAAGACTGAAGTTTGCAGACAGTGTGCTAGGAAATCACATGAGAAGTTACACTATTTGAGTTAATTTGGCTGAGAACCAAGAATGTTCATGTGGAAGAGATGTCAAGACTGTTCATTTAATGACGTGCTTAGAGTTTAGAGACAGAATGAGATTTCTTGGGGATTGCATCAATAATAATTTCTACATAGTAACTAATTATTGGTGCCTCAAAGAAGATGCAACAGTAGATGTGGTCACCACAGCCAAAGGATCTGATGCTAGAAATCTCTGAAAGTGTGCGTAATGGACATATGATGGTAGTGCATTCCTCAGAGAGAAACAAAGACTTCATTTGCATAAAACACTCAGGTATGTAGTTCCAAAAAATGTCATAGTGACAGCATGGAATGAGGGAAAGGTAGGATGTCCTGGAGGGCCCTGTGCACTGAACTCAGGGGGAACGGAAGAGAGAGTAGTCAAGAAGGACTGTTCATGACAGACACCGAAAAATGTCAGATCTGCAAGGGCAGGGCTTCTGAAAGGACCACTTCGCTAACTGAACTCACGACCGTACTACTGTAGCAAAGAGTATTTTCTAGACATTTTGTAAGGTTGAGCAGTGCCTTTGTGCCTAAAAGGCACACAGGGAAGCCATGAAACAGGTGCATGGATAAATGGGTGACAAGGAAGAATCTTAGGAAAGACGGAAACTTCCCGTCCCACCTCCCTAGGACACCCCCCCCCCTTGTCCCAGGGAGGCCTTCTGCCGACTGAACTCAACCACCACCAGCCCTTCAGATGTAATGTACAGGCTAGCTCATCTGTGAAGGGAGAGACATGTTCGAGAAAGCCTGCCTGGAAGAGCCTCCAGAAGAGAGGCTGTCTGAGAGGGGCATCTGGAAGCCAAGACGCCTGGGAGAGCTGCCCGAGACTCCAGCCTGCTGTCTCCGAGGAGGATTCACCATCACTGGACTCCGGGTTTCCTTGTCTCCTTGGAGACGCTCAGTACATGCGTAGGTGTAAAAGTGGGCAGAGTGAAGATTTCATTTATATCATATAAGAAAAATAGTCCCCTTTGCAAGGTGCCTGCAGGAGCAAAAGCCTTTCCTCCTACTATATATGTTCTCTTAACCACTTCACGTGAGGGTTTTACGGCTTTTTAATGTAGGGAAGGGAACAGCTACACAGTCCAGGGGCTTGCTTCAGAGTTCCCGGAGTAATGAACGGATGAACAAGGAAGGGTCTGGCTGCTACCTGGGAGGGCAGGCAGAGGGACTGTAGATGACAAGGAAAAGAGTACGGAGGAAGACATGGTGGGGAAGAGGAGAAAGTAGGGAAATTTGATACTAGAACAGAACAAGCAAAGCAAGGCAAAATGATGCAAATTCCATAGTCACCAACCTTCGTAAAATTATTTACTGTGTGTCACCAAGTATTTGGAGAACAGGTACTCAGTCTTTAAATAACCAAGTCTCAGAGAATCTGTGCACTGAACTCATTTTGGCAAAAGGGATGGTATTTAGTGTCTTTTTAAAAAACATACACACACGCCACACAAAACTATTCTTATGTTCTCCTAAGTATACTCGAGCAAAAGAAAGTATAGGACTCAAACCTAAGTCTTCAACCAATGTTTACTGAGCTGGCTCTAAAACATTTCAAAATTGGCTAGTGAAATCCTTGCGATTATTTTCCTGGTTTTAGGGGGAAAAATCACGTACGTGTACAACATCTTTTTTTAGACCCAACGTGGAGCACGTGAACTTAAATAATCATGTAATGAACTCCAGCTACCTTACAGCATTTCATACCGAGCCCTGCTGAAGATGATAATCAAAGACAGCAACTCAGGGTAGAAAAGGCTTAGGAACTTGTACGAACACAGGTGATTTTTCAGTCAAACTACCCAAGAGAGAAGAATACAAGATGGACATATGTGCAAACTGGCTTCCAAATTTTATTCTCAAAATGAATGTAAATATGCAAAATAATTTTAAATATCTGGGATGGAGAGGCAATACTAGTATAAATTATTCCCCTTGATCTGAATTGTTATGGATTGCTTCACAACAATTCCCTGACCTTATCCTGATTATGGGAACCAAGTTGGAGCAAAGTATTAAACCTATCCTCCCCTACCCCCAAATCAACGGAGGTCTCAGCAAGCACATTAAAAGATCATTTATCAGAACTTATAAAGTGCTGTGAAATCAACCACCAAAGGACATTTGCTTTTCTGATTTCCAGTATATGTAAAGCACTGTGATCTAGATTTTAAATTGTCTTAAAAAAGAAGAGAACATAAATCCTTAGTGTACTAGATTACGCATTTGAGCATTATCATGATAATATGAGCTGTATTATGTAATTTATAATACGAATCTCTGGTATTATTGGAAAGTCAAGAATGTTCGATCTCCTGTTCATTGTTGGTCAGTGCCAAATCTGAAATGACTGATGGGACCCTCTTTGGAAACTGCACCATGAGTTACCCATACGAGCTTACTTGACAGCCAGCCTTAGAGATATGTTCCAGTACAACTAAAGAGGGAGGAAGAACATTTCTCATTTTTATAATGATATCTCAATCACATCTGAAGAGAAGTTATGATAGCCTATTTGAAGAAAAACGAGATCCTTTGGATACAGAATAAAAAGATGCATGGATATGTGTTTGTGCACATATGAGGGAGAAGAAAAGAGGGCTGGTGTGGGGCGGGGAGAGAAAGAGAAAGGATATGAATAAATGAAAGAATTTATCTCTTAAGAAGCAAAGATCAACTCTGACTCCAGTTCCAGACCAACTGCTAATATAAATAACGTAAAAGGTCCCATCCCATCTCTGCAGACCTTTCACTATTGATGGCGGTTCCTGAGCTGGGTTGAGTCAACACTTCCTTTATAACAGATGTGACGATTGCTTGGCACTGGACAACTTGGTGCTGTATTGAGTGCTAGGCTCAGGTTACAAGAAAGATGTAGTTTGAAGATGTCATAGAAAGGGGGTGACTGATAAAATCTGGGACTTAAAGCCCAGATGCACACACTCCCATCTACTTTCCTAAATGGCTCTGTGAGCCAACAGAGGAAGGGGATGGAAGGCATGCGTGTACTCTCTTTATCTGTGAACTTGCCGGCCTCCCTCTCTGCCTTGGCTATTACCTATGCCCCAGTCGGCGCAAGGGGTCAAAGTTGCCTTATGATCAAGGCTCCGTGGGCCACAACCAGCTCGGAGTACTCAAGAGTCCGGGAGTGTCCTTGGTTGCTGGTTTGGCAAGTCGTGCACCTATGCTAACTGGGGCCTAGGCATTTCTGATACACCATCAATTCTACGGGTTCAAAATTATGTCATTCTCTTGAGGGCCTTTACCTTCTTGGTAAGTGCCAACTGTTATTTACAAGATACGCTTCACACAAGCATCTTTACAACTTTTGAGCTATTTATAGCTGAAGTTCAGAGCAGGCGTTTATACGGAAGGGGCCAGGTATCCCCACGTTCAGCATGTTTATTAAGGCAGCCAATGTCCAAAAACATGTTTACCATATTTTAAGAAACAGCAATAACTTTATATAAAATATGATTGGAATAAGCACACGCATATACTTAAAGCAAACTGGCAGAAAGAGAAAAACTTCACATGAGTCTTTTTACACACTTGGTGGTGAGGCCTGAGAGAAGCACTGATACTTGGAGGTCCTCAAAAAAATATGACGAACCGCAGTGTTTTAGGTCCTGGGTCAGCAACCTGTAGCCCGTGGACCAAATCCCCACATCAGCTGTTAGTGCTCAGCCCACGAGATGAGAATGGTTTTTACTTATTTAAATAGTTGGGGAAATAATAAAGGGAAGAATATTTGGTGACATGTGAAAATTATACGGAATTCAATTTTCAGTATCCACAAATAAAGTTTTATCAGAACGCTGTCGTGTTTGTTTCATTACACACTGTCTGTGGCTGCTTTTGTATCACCAGGCAGAGTGAAGTACTTTCAATACAGACTGTATGGTCCGCAGAGCCTAAAATATTTCCTTCCTGGCCCTGTACAGGAAAAGTTTGCCGAGCCATGCCTTGGGTTGCTATCTGTATTCTGAGATCTCCTGAAGATTCCACTGGACACAATTTCATAAAAACAAAGATTGCAGTCAGTTGCCCAAAATAAGCTTAGAAGTTAGCTGACATACACGGACCTTACTAACTCACTGTTCTTAAAGCTCAAAGTCCTATTTGATTTTCCAGAAAGAACCGGGACGTGAAAACAAAATACATCCGTGTGCTCCTCTTTCTGAAACTATTTAAAACGAGTTGCAAACTTTGCATACGTGTTTCTTCTCACAGATAATTGACACCAGTTCAGAATGAATCCCTTCAATTGGCTGTGAAGGTCCCGAACAGCATCAGAATGAAGACAGCATGTGCTATTGGCCAGTGGAGAAAAGTCGGTTATTTCCTGTCTGCCCTGACAAGTTGTCCCACTTCCAGCTTCAAAGGCTGCTCTGAGTCAGCCACCCTTCCTCTAATTTCTTTTCCTAGACTCTCCCCACCCCTCAAGATCAAACCTGTTTCTCAGATAATTTCCCAGGCTAATCAACAGTCACAGTGCGTATGGGGGTTGGGGGGGAATGCTAGCAATAAAACACAGCATGGGAAGCTTAGGAGGAAAGAAGTCATGTCCTCCTCTTTATTTCTCAACCTCCTGATGCACCTCGAGTACCTCTAGAGAGTTTCTCTTCCCGCATAAAATTGTCTGCTATCTTGGGGCAACCCAGCAAGTAACTACCATCTTAACAACAGGGCTCATCAATAAACACAATCTAAAGATTGCTCTGTAGCCAGACCTGGAACTGAGTATGCAGAGAAACTCCATCACCTCCTTCCTTTAGATAGTAACCACTCCAGGGCAGGATGGAAAGAGCGCCTGTGGATCACTTAGAAAAGGACAGAAAGGTCAGTGGCTGATAGGACTAGAGGTGTAGATGCGTTCATACAGAATCCACAGCACTCCGAGGCAGTGAGGTCTCCAATAGGAATGCCAACTGGAGGGGGGGGGCAGGGAGGATTTACAAATGGAGCACTTGGTTATCGCAGGAAAATGGAAAAGTAAGCTAATCTCATAGAGGGATTTGTCTAAGGAAAGATTCTGACTCTAGTGATTGTATAAACATTAGATACAAAAACAAAGAAAGCACTATGGCAGACCATCAAGTCATGTCACTGGTGTCTTAAGGGAAAAAAAAAGGAAGAAAAAAAAAAGAAAACATTAAAATTTTCATATATGGGGGTAACAACCACCAAAAAATCATTAGAGAACCTATCAGAGTCTCTTTGCACTGGTCACTGTTTGGTCTACTTGATGAGAATGCAAACAGACTCTGAACATTCATAGGTTGTTGATTCACTTGACTTGACTCCCACCCCTGACCACCCATTGTTTCAGAGCAGGTGGGACAGACAGCAAGGCCTTAGATGAGCTGGGACTCTGGATTTGAATCAGTGCCCTAGAAGGGAAAGGTTCCATGTCCACGCTTCGTCCATCCTCAGAGCGCTAACAGCTGGAGAAGGTATTGTATCCTCTGGGAGCCTTCCAGAACAGCTTATACTTAGAAGGGACGGGTTTCTCAAGAATTGCAAATGAGCTTACGAGACAATATCTACATAGACATGATGAAAAACTGGAGCACGGACAACCCCATGTCTCCAGAATTCGAACATTATGCTTTTGAGTTGAAATCCAAAAGGAGAGGAAACGAAAAAGTCAAAGATCCCTACTGACAAGGTCCTTCCTGCACAGGCAGTGTCATCCATGAGTGTGGAGGTGGGCAGAGAGGAGGCCAGGACATAGCATCCCTCCGCCACCTGGACCACAGCCATTTCTTTTTTATCTGCACCACCCGGGACCTCCACCTTCCCTATTTGCTCAAGCCAGGTTTCTCAAATCCTTACTGACATCACTTTCTCTTCTTCACACTACGCACAGGATGGTTATCACTGCTACGACACTTAATACTTAAGTTTTTCACTTTGGCTTTACTTTAAAATGCAACAAATAAGGTAAAGACCTTTTGGGAGTTTTTTAATGCTGGCAATCAATTAGAGTGTGTTTTCCAAAAGAAAAGATGACAGATAGTATTTTCTTTGCTTCTTCCTTCCTTCCTTTTTACTTTTTCTTTCTTTCTTTCTTCCTTCCTTTTTTCTCTTTTTCTCTTTCTTTCTTTCTTTCTTTCTTTCTTTCTTTCTTTCTTTCTTTCTTTCTTTCTTTCTTTCAAGAATTGGTGTGAAAGAGAACAGAACTGGGCCCCTGTGCTCGTCTCAGGCCGTGATTCGCCAGCATTCATGCCTTAGGGCTCAAACTCGATCCCACACCCCAAGTACCAGAGATAAGGACACAGACTTATCAGAAGGCCCTACACAGCGAGAGGTATTCTGCTACAAGTCCCACCCCCAAAGGAAAGCTAGGGGCAGAAAGGGGTCAGAAAACCCTATATTTGCTTGCAGTTATGAGTAATTTTTATTATTTAAGTATCCACATAGAGGATACTTGCCGCCAAAGAAGGTAAAGGTTAGGAATTTTCATGAGACAAAAAGAAAAAGGATATCTATGATCCTCTTGCAAAATCAGCTGAAATAAGTTTAATGGCTCTAAACAGTCAGGAAGTCTGTTTGAAGTCTCTTATAAGAGGAGACAAAACCCCCACCATCATACTCCTACTCCATACACCTATTAACACAGGGCCCTATAACCACCTTGTTGAGGCCCTGGTTGGCTGCTCCTCGCTGGAGCCAGTGCCAGACACTGAATCACCACCACCGAGTCTCCGGCACCTGAGTTGTCTTTGGAGGGATTCCATCCAAGCACTGCCCAAGCCTGAGCCTGTCTAGCTTGAACGAGTGGGCAAGACCACAGCCTGAGGCGCCATGACCGTAGGCAACACTAGCATTGCAAGGAAGGAAAACAGAAGTCAAGTTTATTAGCAAATGTCTAAAATGTTGTTGGGTGCTGCATCAAACTCATTTCTCCTCATTATGGAAGGACCAGATTGTGCCCTGTGAGAAATAAATACATGGGCCCATTCCTTCTCCAAGTTCCCAAAGTAGAAAATTTGGTGGTGGTGGGGCGGGGGGGGGGGGGGGGGAGGTCAACTGCAAGGGTAAATGAATCAAAGGGATCTATTAACTTGCCGCATTAACCTGTTGTTTTCAGCAATTGTCTTTTATGGGGATGCAGCCCAGCAACTCTCATTATGAATAATCCAGATTCATATCTTTTCAAACCTTGTGATGAGACCAGCTCATTTTGAAGCTTGCAGAAGAATCTGGCCACAATCATGTTCAAAATAATGGAGAGGTTTCTGTGATTTTACTACTAACACTGAACCTAGTTTCTGCTCCAAGAAATATGGTGCTGTATTCCTTTGTTCCTTGGGGTGTAAGTCACACATACTTGGGATGCCCTATGAATGGTATGCTTCCCAAAATACCATCCTTCCCTTACCTGAACGTTGGGGGAAGGAAGGAAAAGTGAAAGCTAGTTTAGAGGCAGCATTCCAGCCGAGATGAAAGAAAGAAAGAAAGAAAGAAAGAAAGAAAGAAAGAAAGAAAGAAAGAAAGAAGAAATGAAGGAAGGAAAAAGAAAAGAAAAATAGAAGTGGAAAGAGAAGGAAGATCCAAACCAGACTAATAATCTAAAATTTGGAACTACTCACTCTTGGCCAAGTTAACAAGGACAAAAATCATCATCATCATCATCTCCAATAATTTACATTTCTCAGAGCAGTTACTGCAAATAGCAAAGATTACCCTAGTATAACAACTGAAGAAATAAGGACCATCTAGAAATAGAGCAGCGAGCATAGTTAACTCCCTGCACTTAGGGTACTAAAATAAAAACAATGTATTGAATTGCTTACCATGGGCCAGGCACTATGCCAGTTAGTTGCTGTAGACTTGCTATCTTACTTCTTATTCCCAACATCTCAAAGGGAAGCGGGGCAAGGTTTTATGATTACCAAATTAAAGTGGAAAAATCATGAGATGGTGAGGTTCAGCGACTTGCCCAAGGTCACAAGTCTAGTAAATGGTTGGGACAGACAAACAAAAACAAGCAAACACCGTCTCATACATACTTGACACTCACATTCTACCAAGGTCACTGGTCAGACCAAATATGGCTGCAGGTAATTCTGGCAGAGGGATATGCAGTCCTACAGAGCCAAACACGCATGAATGAATGCAGGTCCTTTTGTTTTCAGGAGGAAGGGAAAGGCCTTGCCCCAGTATCACATCTTTTAATATAACTTTACCTGCTTTCTCTTCCCCACACAAAAGACTTGCTTTTGTCAACCAGATCCTTCCATTCCCAGGATCTTGGAGCCATGGCCACATCTGCAAATGTGCCCTCCCATTCTCTGTCCATATTTACAAGGCATCCACGTGTCTTCTCCACTTAAATTCTACTTTTTCCAGACAAATACTGCATGATCTCGCATATATATATATATGCAACCTAAGAAGGCTGAACTCCTAGAAGGAGAGTAGAAAATGGTGACTGCCAGACATTGGAGGGTGGGAAATGGGGAGATGTTCGTCAAAGGGCACAAAGGTTTGGTTAGTTATGCAGGATGAGTATGTATTAGAATTCTTATGCACAGCATGGTGCCCATACTTAATAATACTGTATTGTCTGCTTGAAATTTGCTAAGAGAATTTTTTTTTTTTGATGTGATTGTTTATTTGAGAGAGACAGAGCAGGGGGAGGAGCAGAGGGAGCAGGACACGGAGACTCTGTCCTGAACATGGAACCTGACTTGGGGCAGCATCTCCCAACCCTGAGATCATGACCTGAGCCAAAATCAAGAGTCACATACTTAGTTGACTGAGCCACCCAGGTGCTCCACTAGGAGGATACTTCTTAAGTTCAAACTCATTACACTCACAAAAGGCTAAAAGTTTAGTCAAAGTTAGTTTGAGTTGGTGATCTTTTCACAGTGTACACATATGTATAAAAACATTAAGTTGTACACGTTAATTCATATGTAGTTTCTTTATGTCAAAGATATCTCCATAGAGTTGCTAAAAAGTTAAAAAAATTAGATTAAAAATGAACAAATTCTACCTTTTCCTAAAAACTCTGCTTATAATTTAATTCCTTCCAGCAGGAGTGTTCCCGGGCGTCCTCTGACCCAAGGAACCGATGCTTGCTGTGAATCCCTGCGGTGCCCGGAGCGTCTATGGCTGCAATGGCAACACCCAAGCAGGCAGACGGGCAGGAGTGGACACACCCAGCTACACCTGTTCTCCCTCACACTGGGCTTCACCTCTTTACCTATCCAAGTTCATCCAGCTTCTCTTATGATTCCAATGCTATTGCGGTCATCCACTGATGCACATTCCTTCCTCAAACCCTTGTAGGGACAAGCACCCCATTCCTTGGTTCAGAGGGTCCAAGAATACAATTTTTCAAAAAGAGCATTTCATAATGCCAACAGCAGAGAGACTGAACTGAAAGAGCACAGACTTCTTGTCATAAATGAATACAAGTCCAGCACAGCTCAGGCGCTGGGCACCTGTGTCTTTGCTCTGCCATCATCTAAGTTAGACCCACCTCTCCCACCTACCTGGAACAGCTTTCAGATCCAGCATGATTGCTGGCCCGTGTTTTTTCACCCATTGTGGATTCTCACACTCTGCTATGACTACTTGCTTTTTGTTGGGAGGGGAGTATTAAATCACTATAATCTTTTTTTTTTTTTTGAAGATTTTATTATTTTTATTTTTTTTTTTAATTTTATTTATTTCTTTGACAGACAGAGATCAGAAGCAGGCAGAGAGGCAGGCAGAGCAGGCTCCCTGCTGAGCAGAGAGCCCAAGGCGGGGCTCAATCCCAGGACCCTGGGATCATGACCTGAGCCGAAGGCAGAGGCTTTAACCCACTGAGCCTCCCAGGCGCCCCTAAGATTTTATTTTTATTTATTTGAGAGAGAAAGAGGTGGTGGGAGAGCGGAAGGGACAGGGAGAGAGAATCTGAAGCAGACTCCTCGCTGAGCAAGGAGCCTGACGCAGGGCTTGATCCCATGACCACAAGATCATGACCTGAGCAGAAACCAAGAGTCAGACGTTCAAGCGATTGAGCCACTCAGGAGCCCCTGTTTATTAAAAAACATTTTCTCTGGATGCTCATTTCCTCTCAGTTTTAGTGAGATACACTTAACATAAATACTTTAATTTTTTGGTGTACACCACAGTGATACATTAGACATATAAATTGGCATGTTTTGATATCTATATGATATAAAGAGAGATATGTCTATATATATAGACGTATCTCTCAAAATGATTATCACAGTAAGTTCAGTTAACAGCTCTCACCTCACATAGTTACAATCTTTTTCCTTGTAACAAGAACTTTTAAGATCTACTCTCTTAGCAACTTTCAAATATTCATTTGATACAATATGGTTAACTTCACTCACCAAGCTACATATTACATCCCAAGAACTTTTTTTTTTTTTAAAGATTTTATTTTTATTTATTTGACAGACAGAGATCACAAGTAGGCAGAGAGGCAGGCAGAGAGAGAGAGGAGGAAGCAGGCTCCCTGCCGAGCAGAGAGCCCGACGTGGGGCTCGATCCCAGGACCCTGGGATCATGACCTGAGCCGAAGGCAGAGGCTTTAAGCCACTGAGCCACCCAAGCACCCCAGCCAAGAACTTTCTTATCTTGTAACTTTAAGTAGGTAGCTTTGGACAACCTTTACTCCCATGCCCACCTCTCACCCCCACTCCCCGCCTCTGACAATCACCAACCTGTTCTGTTTCTATGGGTTTACTTACACTAGATTCCACATTACAAGTGAGATCATGCAGTATTTGTCTTTCTCTTTTTGACTTATTTCACTCAGCACAGTGCCCCTAAGGTCCATTTGTGTTGTTGCATATGGCAGGATTTCCTTCTTTTTTATGGGTGAATAATAGTCCGCACACACCACATTTTCTTTATCTATTCATCTATCAATGGACACTTGGGTTATTTCCTTTGTCTTGGCTATTGTAAATAACACTGCTAGGAATGTGGCAGTGAAGGTGTCTCTTTGAGGCAGTGACTTCATTTCCTATGGATATATATCCAGAAGGGGAATTGATATATCATATAATAATGTTATTTTTAACTTTTTGAGGAACCTCCATACTGTTTTTTACAGTGGCTGCACCAGTTTACATTCCTACCAAAAGTGCACAAGGGTACCCTTTTCTCCACATCCTCGCCTACCCTTGATATTTCTTGTCTTTTTGACAATAGCCATCCTAACAGCTGTGAGGCACCATCTTCCTGAGGTTTTGATTTGCATTTCCAAATAACTGTATTCTTCAAATACAGTTTTTGTATTTTAAATACAAAATATTTGGTTCCTGGTTAATGGGGATGAGGAAGATAATAATAAATGTTGTAATTTTTGGCTATTTATTACCAGACAGGTACTGAAGAGTACAGACATATTATCTCATTTAATTTTCACAGTTCTTTGAGGGATTATTACACCCAGTTAAGGGACGCCTGGGTGGCTCAGTCAATTAGGTGTCTGACTCTTGATTTCGGCTCAGGTCATGATCTCAGGATCGTGGGACCGAGTGCCGCTTTGGGTTCTGCCCTCAGTGGGGAGTCTGCTTGAGGATTCTCTCTCCCTCTCCCTCTAGCCCTCCCCACCCATTCATGCTCTCTCTTTATCTTAAAAAAAAAAAAAAAAAATCCTAAAAAAAAAAAATCAATTATTATACCCAGTTAACACATACAGTAACATAGGAAGAGACAGGTTAATTATAAGCATTATGTGAAGTGTGCATGGAAAGTTCTTTTTTTTTTTTAAGATTTTATTTATTTATTTGACAGACAGAGATCACAAGTAGGCAGAGAGGCAGGCAGAGAGAGAGGAAGGGAAGCAGGCTCCCTGTTGAGCAGACAGCCCGATGCGGGGCTCGATCCCAGGACCCTGGGATCACGACCTGGGCCAAAGGCAGAGGCTTTAACCCACTGAGCCACCCAGGCGCCCCTGCATGGAAAGTTCTTAGCACAGTACTTGTACATGATATTACTAAATATAACATATTACTACGACACATTACCCCACACCTACGAAAATATATTTTGTGGAAAGCAAACATTCCTGTTTCCCAGTAATCTCAAACCAGTCATTGTCCTCTTTACAGAGACGACGAGAAAACCACAGCACCCTCTGTTGAACCGAAAGGAATCTAGGGCAGACACCGTTCACTGTACAAAAAAACAAGCTGAGGGCAAGAGGGGATCTGTGATTTGCTCAAGGTCACAGAGATGTGTAGCCAAGAGTCCTGGCTCCGGCTGCAGGCAAAGGCACTTGAGCAAGCGTGGTTCTTTCTGACCTTCACCAAACCCTAACCAAGCCTTGCCTTGACTGTTAGAACAATGCTGCAGGAATGGCGTCCTCCGGGCCAAACAGTGAGCTAGCAGGAGATGAAGATACTCATGCTGCTGCTGGTGAGGAAGAAGATGGCCAACACTGAATGGCAACCGTGGATCTGGCTTACTTCTAAAGTACTTTACATAAACAGAACGTTTACATAATATGCCAAAGGTCACACAGTTTGGATTAGAATCCCTTCACTTGGACTTCAGGAATGACACAACCCAAAATGGCCACTGAACCACAGATCCATGGATTTGGAACTCCTCCATTCACAAAGAACTAGAACTACTTGCTAAACAGAACAGATCTTCAAGGGAAAAAAATTTAGAAATGTTCAGAAGAATTGAAGCCAGCAAGACAATCCTATAAGAAAGTTTTTGAGATTTTATCTTTTCTAGAAATATAAATATATGTGCATAGACTACAGGTAGAGGATATGGCAAAAGAAAAATAGATTTGATTGCTCTGGTCAAGGAACTAAAATCCCTTTCTCAAAAAGGAGATTAAAAACAAAACTTTGTTCATCAGATGCGCAGCTGTGTTCACTGAGTTGTGATCACAGTGTGACAATGATTTTTGGAACTTCTAGTAACCGCAGTTTAGCATAAGGTGGAACTTGAGTCTTCACGCATGAAGAAATAGGGATTCTCTGGGAATTTGGGGGAATTACTGACCTTGAGAGAATCACAGAAATTCTGAAGAAAAATAAATTAGCCTTAAAGCTTAAAGCTAATATTAATGTGAGGGCACCTGGGTGGCTCAGTTGGTTGAGCAACTGCCTTCGGCTCAGGTCATGATCCCGGACTTCCAGGATCGACTCCCGCATCAGGCTCCCAGCTCCTTGGGGAGTCTGCTTCTCCCTCTGACCTTCTCTCTCATGCTCTCTCCCACTCATTCTCTCTCAAATAAATAAATAAAATCTTAAAAAAAAAAAAAAGAAAGAAAGAAGAAATATCAATGTGCTTACACAAAAGCACTAAGCATGGTAGTGTAGCATCTGCCAGTCGTTCTATCTGGATGTGAATCCCTTCTACCTGAACCTTCAAACCCCAGCTCCACCACTTGCTAGCTGTGTGATGCAGGGTAAGTTACTTAACCTCTCTGTGCCCCAGTTTCTTCATCTGTAAGAATGGAAGGAGATAACCGTTCCTCCATCACAATCAGTACATGTAAAGTGCACGAGCTAGGGTCTGACATTCAGTAAGTTATTCTTCAGTGACTTCAAAAAGTGTTTCATACATGATCCCTGATTATGAACACGATAAGCTCATGGTAGAAGATATGGAGCATCCATACATTAATTAGGAAAAGAAAAAAACAAAGTGTCGTATCATCACCTGCATATTGGTACACTGTCTACATCTGGGAGTATGCTTAAGCGAAGTAATTTCCTTTTCTCTTTTTTTAAAGATTATTTATTTATTTGACACAGAGAGAGAGAGAGGTCACAAGTAGGCAGAGAGGCAGGCAGAGAGAGAGGGGGAAGCAGGCTCCCCGCCGAGCAGAGAGCCCAATGTGGGGCTCGATCCCAGGACCCTGAGACCATGACCTGAGCTGAAGGCAGCGGCTTAAACCACTGAGCCACCCAGGTGCCCTGCGAAGTAATTTTCTTAAGCATACCTGGAATCATATTATTGATGGTCTTTTAAAAATTACTTTTTTAAAAGTTAAAAACCCATTTTAAAAGAGAATTTCCAAATCTGATTTCTATACTCAGGTTCAAATAAACAGTACCAGAGCCCAAACAACCTAAGCACTACTACCCTACTCTAGAGACCTCTGAGAAAGCTTTCAACAAAAGACTTGAAACAGCAAAGGGCACATGACTAATTTTTTCACTGTGCTTTAGTAACCATAGCAGAGAGGCTTAAGACACACCAGAACTGAAGAATCACATAGTAACATCTAAACTTAACAGAATGTTTCAATTCTTTTGCCCCCAAAGCACCCGGCCACAGAGTAACTTCTGACTCAACTTTGCAGAGCGGTGTCTGTGTCTTTGCAAAGAACAAATGAACTTGATTTTTGTGGAAGTTAAACTGCCTACATCATATTGGGTTCCTGTGAAATCAAACAAAAATAAAAAATCCCGGCCCGTGTTGTATCTTAAAAACAACAACAACAACAACAACAACAACAACAACAAAATCCTCACTTCGACCCAAAATAGATTAAAATTAAGCTTCAGTACTCTTCACCGGCTCCCCTCTCCACCCCCGCCGTCAATATCCCGCACTAGCTATATTTTCCAGTCCAGTTTCTTCATGGTAAAACACTTTCTCATGAGACTGCCTGTGGTCAGGGCTGAATATGGCACTGGAAAAATGCTTCTCATGGCATCTAGATCATAGCCCTTCCAGGTCTAGCCTGACCATTAAGTACAGACACACCCGGAAATTGTAAACTATTTTAACAACAGGACATTTTCCCACCTCAAAAGTGGGATAATCTTTGCAGCCTACCTATGTCCCAAGGGTGTTCTGAGTATTAACAAGTTAGCATTAGTCAGCCACTTTGATTTCACAGACAAAGGCTCTGTACAAGCACAAAGTATGATTATCCAACCCAACCGCCTTCTGGAGTCACCCAAGAGGACGACAGAGGAGAGAGAGCCTCCTGCTTCCATCGCTGCCCTCTCCGGAGCAAAGCCACCTCCCAGTGACATACATGCTGGGCCAGACTGGTGGGGGCTGTGCTATGTCTGAGTGTCTGCTGCATTGTTCCCTTATATAGTCAATGAAGAGGGAATCCCTCTGTGTGCACGTTTCCAATCCGCATTCCAGAACAGTATAGGCAATGAAGCGGATTTTCAACGGGGATTTATAGGGCTTGATATGACCGGGCCAGGCACCGTGCTAGGCTCCTGCCCACTACTTTTTCAGGATGCGGATGAAAGGGGAAGCCTCTGTAGAAAACCATCCTCGAAGTTATCAAAAACGTGCTGGTGTGTGCACATTCGTCAGCTCAGGCTTAAGTATAGAGAACATCTATAGAGAGTTATGCAAACCCCACCTGAGATTTCAAACAACAATACAATGATGTTTTTGGCATGCTTGCTTCAAAATCTACTTTTAATGTAGATTCGAGCCTTTCCCTCTGTCTCAAGAGGCCTTGATCTGAGATAACAATCCCGAAGAGCACCACATGCATTACATAATACTGAAGTCTGGAAGGTGTTTTTGAGGGACGATGAGGTACTTGTCGTTAGCTGCCATTATACTATCTGCTGGGCAAATTTAAAGAGAGGAGCAGAAGTGGGCCTCTAATCAATTATGCTGCACACTGGTCACAGAAATTCTGGTGTACTTTCCTTGAACTCAACTGTTCGTGTTTAGATCTACAGTCAGAATAGGGCCTTCAGCAGAACTCCAAGAGCTGCTCATGTGTACACACACACACACACACAAGCACAGCAGCAAGATAGAGCTACTGAGGCAGGCATAACCAAGCCCAGCATCTAGAAAAGCCTCACTGCTGAACAACTAATCCTGGGAAATCCTGCACCATAAAACCATACACCGCAATAGATTAATCCTTGGGAAAAAAAAGTCTGGCAAATTCGCAGAAGTCAAAAAGGTTCCTGAGTCTCAAGGGTTAACTCACTCGCCTTTTACCAAAAAAAAAAAAAAAAAAAAAAAAAAAAAGGCACATATAATTTCCTTTTATCATAAAACAATGCATTTATTATTTTCTGTATATCTGTTAAAGGGCATGGCTTTCTGAGTGGAAAACAAAACAGAACTTGGTCACATGTTTATTTGCTTCAGCTACTCCCTTCCCCTTCTGATAAATAATCAAACATGCCATCCAGAAAAAACAAAACCAGCGAGCTGGGAAATTTGATGGTCATCAAATAGACTGAGATACCAAGAAAAGCAGCCCACTGTTCCCACACTGAGTTTTCGGCCCCCACACCTACACTAACATCTGAGTAAATACCTTCAGTCACTCTTTCCATTTTCCCTGCAATTACTCCTACTGTTAAACAAATTGTCCTTAAGGCAGTCGCAAACATAATTTTTTTCCCTGCAAAGTAGAACAACTTCTGAACGTTGAAAAAGCTAGCATAGCAATAGCAACACACGCGTGCACTTATTTATTTTGTTTAACTATTTCTTCCATCAGAGGTCCGGACAACTACAGAGCTTATTTCTTTCTCTATTCTAACAGATGCTGTTTTAGACAGAAAAATTTAAGGATATTTAGTCTGGGGACTAACAAACAAGGTTCAGAGTAATAACAATTCTCTTAAGATCAAAAGAGCTAATTTTCCATTTCCTGTCTATTCCCTGACCAGTACACAGTTAAAAAAAAAAATTAGCACCTGGCTTACCAATTACAGTGAAGTTGGGGGTCAGGGTTGGGGGAGGGGTGCAGCGGGAGGTGGAGGAGGAGGCACAAAGGGGCGACGGCATCAGACAGGAAAAGGTGGAACCCTTGAAAAAAAATGTCAAACCATGTGTTAAGAAACTCATTTCACCAGAAAGGACTCAGAGAGCAATCCCATCCGCTCTTCGACACAGAGGGAAGCAGCAGCCCAGGTCCAAGGGCTTTCCCAACCATACTAATTACCCACAATGAGAATTTTGAAAAGAGCTTTCCAACATCAAAGTTAACAACCATCGCGGAAAGTGAGGCGGGATTTCTCTTTCCTTTCGCAGCCCACTCCGTTTAAACAATAGTAATATGAATGAGATAATGACCGTGCTTGTTTCAGCAGTCTGACTTTTATTGGCATGAAATTGGTACAAATATTATCAAGACCGATTCACAAGTGATGACGGTGTCATGATGCAAACATCAGAGGACAATTCCACAGAGGCAGAATTACAAAAGGCACCATCCCTGCACCCTCTCACCACTGGTGATAACAGGAAGAAAAAGAAGGCAACACAAAACAAAGTCCCAAATAAGCAGAGAGGGCTCTGAACTACATTCAAGCGTATAAAACTGTCCTGAGGACCCTCGGCTGCCTACTTCGCAGCTCGTATCCCAAGACCCGTCCGAAAGCAAGAGTGAATTAACAAGGAGTTAGAACCAACCGGTCTTCTCAAATCTCTAAAAAGAAAACCGCCTTTGATGGAGAGAGGAGGGGAGGGGGGACGGTGGAAAGAAAGCAGTAAACAAGTTGGATCATCTTATTTTGCCCTTCAGAGATCATCTGCGCAGGAGCGGATCCCTAGTTTAAAAGTTTAACCCCGCAAAAATGTTCCTTTTTTTTTTTTTTTTTCTCTGGACACTTACAGAGAAAATGAAGAGTTTGACGGAGTGAGCTCGCACTGTCTGCCTTTGGATTTCCGTCTTCTTGCTGTAGATGGGTTCTGGCTGTTTCTGTGAAGCGGGGGTTGCCGAGTGGTAAAAAAGATGTTTGAATAAACAGGAAGTGCTGTGCGGCTGAAGCACACTCGAGGAGAAAACACACTGGAACATTGCCCTTTGTAGGCAACCTCAGGGACGCTTGCCTCCACAGTAGCTGGCTGGGCTCTCACTAAATGACAAAGAAACCACAAGAATTCCTCAAGTAATTCTTCACTTTCAAAGTTGAAAGATCAGTTGGAGCTTGCAGGTAATTTTCAAAGTTGCATTTAGCACTTAAGGAAATCTATTAATGCTCCCCGTATCTAAATCACTCCAGGTCTGCAAGCAGCGACACAGCATCAGAAGTGTGTCCTGGCCAGACCGAGCCCTCGCCAAATGGCTCATTCTCGCAATCAAATACACACCGACAGGGTTTCGGGAAACCTGCTCTTGAGATATTTTTGTGGTGACATTTACATAGGCAGGATGCTTTAAAAAAAAAAAAAAAAAAGGGAAGAAAGAAAGAAAATCCAGATTCTGCAGACTTTAGAGGAATTTGTCACATGTATTTTTAAAGAACATATCGTCCCGCATTCCCGGGATATGCCCTTGATCTTGCTTTTGCTGCTTTTCCTTTCCATTTTCCTTCTCTGCAATCAACCAAACTACCTGTTTATCTCCAGATGCCTAGCTTGTCTACTGGAACACTCCTTAACCCGCCCCAAACTAATTATCAAAGTCCTGTCTTCCGTCACCCGGGTAACTTGACAGACACTGTAAAGAAAAGTAAACTGCTAAAGGCAGAACAAGTCAGCTTGAAAAATAAGATGAGGAGCTGAACAGCCATATTCAATAAAAAAAGAAACAGGGGGAAGGGGAGGAGGAAGAAAAAGATTCCTTCTGAAAATGTATTGCTGTTGTGGCAATGTTCGTCTGCCACGGAAGCAACTGATTTGTTATTTAGCATGGAATGCTGGACTGTCTGTCATGCAGGTGCTAATACTCGGCTAAAATAACTCATTGGGAACTGTCAGTGGGATGTTTACATAGGCCCCAATCTTTTCTTCATGGAAGGAAATTTTTTACTGGAATTCATCTTCTTTTGATCTCACATTCAAAGCAACGGCAGCTTGATAGACATTCAAGTCTGAAAGCAAATCCAGACGCTGAAGATAAACCGCCAGAATATGACAGGCAGAAGCATCTAAAGCTTATAAAAATGAAGAGAACAGCATGTCGCCCGAGTATTACAATAGCAGAAATCAAGAGACATATTAGGTGGAACTGATCAGCCACAAAAACAGTTCAAAAGGCAGATCATAGAAATAGAGGACTAGGCTAGGAGGAAAAAAAAAATGGGAAAGATCTGGTTTACTGCCTCACCTCCCTTCTGAGCCCCACAGCGCTTCCATGCCTGCCTCCCCACTTTTAGGAGGGGTGGAGTATCCAGTTCAGATGTTGCTGTCTAACTCAGCTGGTCCAGTTATAAACGCTGCAAATGGTTTTCTAGCAATCTATTTCCGAAAGGCAGGGGGGAAAGGCAGACCCTTACCTTGCTCAGGGTCCAGCAGGCTGCATTATACTAGCATCCCTGCATCTGCTCTGCAATGCAGTTTCAAAAGACACATAGCCTGGCCGCCATGCAAGTAGGCGGTCAGGAAGAGCAGCTCTCCACAGAAGGGCTCTAAGTAGTTCGAGATGGGGCTGGAGAGCTCTAAGGACTCTAGTTCCCTGACATGGCTAGTTACCGAATGAGCACGGACGCTCCAGCCTCAGTCACAAAAATAGATGCATTCCGTCCTACAGACAGAGAAGTGCTCAACACCTAGTAGCTTTGAAGCCCACTAGCACAGTTCCATAAAGGAATTACCGCAACATCTTTCTTGGAGGCACGCAGTTGTTTTCTTTTAAAAATAAGCCTCTTATTCGAATCAAAGTCAGTGCATATAAAGGAAAGGTAACTCTCCCGCCAAGTCTGTCCCCAGAGCTGTTTGTTAGCAAACACAGCGTGAATGGGCAGCACCAGGTTAAAGGGAAATAGAATTTCACCTTCGGACTTAGCCTGTGGTTCCTCCAGATTCTGCACAACCTTCTGGGACTTCAGAGCCAGATCTTCTGCAGCACCCTAGACTTTTTTTAAATGTCCCTCCCCGCCTTTCGCATAATAAATCAACTGTACAATGTAGATTTTAAAAATGTACTAACCTATTTAAAATGATGTAATCAGTTTAAGGGTTCGCCTCATGCAAACAAGATGCCTGTGTAACTTAGTTACAAATGTAAAAAACACGAACAAGCAAACAAAACAAAACAAAAGCCCTCCTGGATTCTAAGACTGTCCTTAAATTTACCTTCTCTCAAGCCTACAGAGTTGGTTTGCTAAATAAAGTTGATTATTGGTCTTTAAACTGCCCTAGGCCCATGTCTTAAAGTCACTACTGTTCCTCTCTAACCTTAAAAAAAAAAAAAAAAAAAAAGGTACCTAATATTCCCAAAAATCTCCTAAGTATCCCATGTTGCTGTAGATATGATCTTTACCCAAAACAGAGAGGTCTATCATGAAAAAAAGAGAATGCTAATTCCACTCCCTTATACATTCTAAGACATTCTTCCTCTGCAAACAATGCTGTCACTACAGCGGTAGGGCAAGGAGCTACCCTCCACTTCGTAGGGACGCTGAAGGTCTTTTTTAAAAACCTGCCATGTATAAAGACCTTCATTAGTATAATTAAATGACTGTTGGGGTTTTTTTTGATATAAACAACTTTTGATATGTCATTTAAAAACCTCATAATAATATCATTAAAGAGCTCCCATTTTTTAAAAGAAAAATTGTCTGCTCAGGGCCATAGAATAGTAGCCATGCTCCAGGACACTTCCTCTCTCCCTTTCATACTTCTGGACTTGAATGTCACCATAGACCTTGAATCCTTGAATGTGAAATGGCTTCACGCTAATTGCTCTAATTGCTTGAAGATGTGCAGGCAGGTGAAACCTGATCCCCGTGGCCATTGTAGAGACCAAGAACAACACTGGAATGTTTACACAGTGGTTTGATTTTAATAGACAGAAGGGCTGAGTTTAAGACAGCAAAAACACAGCTAATAGGTGACCCCTTAATGTAATCCTCCTTAAAAAAAAAAAAAAAAAAAGACACACAACAAAATACAATTTCATGTTCTAAAAGGCAGTGTCCTAAATGCCAAGGTTATTTGCTTGACTCTTGTAGTGAGTCCATGTTACGTTGCACCTGACATTTACACCCGAAACTCTACCCCGAATACATTTTTTTTTTTTTACCTTAAAACAAAAAAGCACTTTATATGTCAGTCACCTTACAAACAGATTATGACTGTATGGTATTTCCAAGTAAGTGCACTCATTTAAATTTTAAATTGGATATTTTTCACTACTGCGATACTCCCTGTCCCTTAAAGGGGAAGCCTTGTATCTCCTTGTTTATTCCTTTACTGCTCCTGCACCCTCTCCCCACCATGTACGGAACTCCTGACCCTTATAGATTCCATGACTTCAGTTAAAGTTGAACCCATACCCCTTCACGTTGGTGCTTAAGACACATGTGCATCCTTTCGGGGCCTTTTTCCTTTGTTACTGCGTGGGACTGTGGTCTGCTTCTCATCCAGAGGCTAAGGCAGCCATGGGAGTGGCTGACATAGTTATTCAATGACAGTGGCCATTCTCCCTGGATATTTTAATGAATTGAGATGGATACAGAGGTTTGACAATGGCTCCCCAGAGTCCCCTCTTAACAGGAAATATATTGCAGCAAGACCAAGAAAAAAAATACAACAGCACCTACAAGGTGTCATTAACAAAAGGAAACCAACAAGGGTTAGAGGCAGGCTTAGACAGGTGTTGAGATACACACATATACACATACACACACGTTTTTATGTAATATATGTACATGTGCACATATATGCTCACACACATATACATGCATATATAAGTATCAAGAATCTGAACATATAGAGTTATTTCCTATGGAGTCAAGGGAACGCTGCTAAGGAGAAAACAGGAATTAAACATTTACTACAGAAAAAAAACCCCCACGAAACAATGAAATTATTTTACAGTTAGGCTAGGCAATTAAAAGCAATAGACGCACCTTGCACATGAGAACAGAGAAGCGGGCAACACCACAGACAGCTGGGAGCACTGTCAAATGGCGGTGGCTCAGCTAAGTTCTGCTGTGGATTAACTTCTGAGGGTAAAACACAAAGTGCAGAAGAAAAAGGGCAAAAAAAGAAAAAAAAGCCCCTTTAAAGCTATGAAACGCTTTTAGTTATATAAGGTAAGTAATAAATATAGGAACTTGCAGTGCCTGGACTATTTGTCCCCAAACACGGAAAGACAAAACAATCTAGCAAAAATAACTGCGCAGCACACCCTTTCCAATCACAGCACCTCACAGGCTTTTATGGACACTTGTGCATTGGTCCTAAAATTTATAATCCCCTATTAAGAAGTAATGCCTCTTGCTCCGAGAAGGGGGCAGGGGGAGCGAGCGTCCATTTATCCACGTAAAGATTAAGTATAAACTAGTCCAAGCCAGGGAGAGGAACACCAAGGGAAAAGTAAACAGGCCCCCACCCCCACCCCCAAATAGTTCCCCTTTGAAAGCTCTATGCAGCGAGTGCCTGGTACCAGCGAGTGCCCTATTCCTCAGAGGGGTCAGCAAAGCTATGCTAGACTGACAGGTTCAGTTTACGGCAGGCCAGAACTTTGTTTGGATATACTGGCCTTGCTCACCGCCAGCTTAACAACAGATGGCTAGAAAACTTTCATTATGCTGCACAGGACTGAACTGCAAACAATCCAGAAAACTGTGAAAAGTTTAACTCCCTCTAAACCGATGTGCCAAACCAGGGTCTGCCCAGAGCCAGTGAGCCAGGGTGGCCCAGGGGACCGTGGAAGTGATGGGGAAAACAAACGGGCACTTGCTAAAGGCCCAAGTCAACTCAATGTGCCAGTCTGGATCCCAGAAGAGCAGAGACCCTCCTTGGTCTTGATTTTAACTGTTCGAAGCCCATTCCTTATAAGGAGTTGTACTGACTGTGCCTTCTTTTTGATTTTCCCAAAATACACTGTCAGACTTCCCCTCCCTTTGGAGAAAGAAAAATCTCCCTCCAGACAATTCTCAAGCTCCCTTCCTGTCTTTCCCTCCCTCTGGAAATTGGGAGGACAGGACTCAGCAGTCTCACTCTAACACCTAGATTTAAATATGATTTATCCAAATCTGTATATAATTTAAATATTCATTAAATCGATTCAATCACATGAACCCTAATATCTCCTAATGCTCCGAGACAGGTTATAAATGCACCTTCAAAGGTTTAATTCAATTGGCAATCTGAGAGGTCTTATCACTAGGAATGTGTTATTTTCATATTATTCAAGAAATGAACAAATGTGCTTTCCACAAATGTATTTTAGAAGCTACCCTTTCCTGTTATTGAAAGAAAATTGTGTTTATTACTCCTTTAGCATAGTGTAAACTCATAAACGTCAACAGAGAGTACAAGGAAAGCTGTCAACTAAATATTGTTTCCTTCATGAGCTGTTCTTCCAAGTCAATTACGCCTTTCAACTTCTGGGGCATTGTATGATAAACTGGCAGTAAAAATCATTCACATTAATATACCATGGTGCCTTGCCTGCAAAAGGTAATTAAAGAAGTAAATGACTCATAAGAATAGACATATTAGCTGCAAAATGAAAGGCAACTGAGCTGCCACATAAAAATATGTACCATTAAGATACTGCATTTTCATATTCCTGTAATCAGCTTCAGTAGACTAATGCTTATTTAATCCAGTTCTGTGCTAAGTCCATCAACAACTGTTTTTTGCTGTTTTCTCCTTGACTGAACATTATGAGAGCAGGTTTGGAATAAATACTGCAATGAGATTTTTGCATACTCAATTGAAGAACAGGTTTTTACATTTTAAAATCTATTTTTTTTTTTTTTTTTTGCTTTCTCTGAGAAATACAACATGAAAAAATTACTGGTGGGGGAAAGAAAAAAATTATATATATATATATATATATATATATATATATATATATATATCTAGCTAGATACATCTCTTTAAACAGCAGAACGTTTTAGGGAAAAATATTTGTTTCCACGTTCACCTGTTCTGACCCATACCACTGATGATCAGCACAGGGGAGAGGGAGCCATGCTTCCCAGATCTCTGCTACCTTTATAAGGTGCTCCCTTTTGTTAATAACATCTTCCATTAGCATTAGTGGGATAAGGCAATTTATCCTGTGGCAGGGACGGAAGGAGAACGGGAGAAGGAGGAAGGGTTTGACAGGTGTGGCAGGAGAGGACCACAGCCTTGCCTAGTGGCTCCTGAGTTCTTGGCCTTCCAGAGAGTGGATCTCACAGAACAGAATCTTCCCAAAGAAGAGCAAACTGACCCTCAAATTAACTACTCTACTTTCCATTCTCTGGCTTTCAAACTGACTTTGCTTTATCCCTCCCAACCTTTATTTCGGCATTCCCCTCGCAAGTCCAGACAAGCCACAAGAAGACACCTCCGGTGGGGTCTGAGATGCTCCGCTAAAATTGCTCGCTTCCCTGCCTCTGGAAGCTCCACCTTGACCAGAGGAGAGGAGTCCACCATTTGCCTGAGTGAGACATTCTGGGAACATTTAGATGCAGGAAGTTTCCGGGAGGCTGGAGAAATGCCCGTTCTTGTTGTGGAAATTAGGGCTCTTTGTTGATGATTGATGTGGGTCTAAGGCTTTGCCAATTCAGTTTGGGAGTTTCAGTTTTCAAAACTCTCCCGATTCCTCTCCCAAGGTCCGTGTTTCCAGCCAGCAGTGAAAATCGGCCTATAAAACTTATCTGTCTTCTATCATGTCTGCCAGCAATCCACTCACTTTCAATAACATCTAAATGCATCTAGATGGGGTCCACTCACTTATCAAAAAAGCCCAAGAGATTCCTGACCTGATTTTGTCTTCAGATGATAGGCTTTCGACAGAAGCAAAGGTCTACATTTCTATACAAGTTGTCGCCGTCTCCCCTTCCCTCCTTCTGTGCAAACAGAAATCTCTTTGGCTTTAAAACTGATGAGCAGACAGCAGGGCCTCAAGGACAGCCCAGGGTGTGGGGACAGCCCTACAAGGACCCTTTGCTGTTTATTTACCTTTTCACAGTACTGAGAACTGCCGAGAGCCTCCAAATTTAGGCTGGGTCTCTTCTCTCCATGTATTGTTGCCTCAGTGTTCGAGCAGACACCACTTGGAACCACAATTAATGAGCTCTAGTCCTTTTTCTAATTAAGGAACAAAGGTTCCTGTGTGCACATCATGGTGACGCTGTCTGCGGAACACACGTGGAAAGCAAAGTGAATGCTTCTAATTGCTTCAAAATGGGATTTTTAATATTTAGGAACATAATGGGATCGGGAAATAAGAGCATTTCCAACATCCTTTACAAATAAGGCTTTACAAAATATTGTTAGCTGTTAATAATACATCATTATCAAAAATGGAAAGTTATGAATACCAGGCACATAACCTTTGTATTCACGTGATTTAACCTATATGTATGAATACAATGATACGTGAATTAGTTTTTAAAAATACATTAAAACAAGAAAAAGCCCTCCTTACAAAAAAAAAAAGAAAGAAAGAAAGAAAGAAAAATGTGAGAAGGCAGCTCCTGTGAGCCTGATACTCCTCAGACCTTAGCAGATTAGGATTCAAACGTGTAATTAAGAAAGATAACCCCAGTTTTCATAGTAATTAGGGGCTATGGGAAATAGGATCCTATCTCTCAAAAGTGTTACAAATATACCACACTTCTAAATAACCTGCAATGCTTGGAAAGTAGACTCACTACCAAGGGCAAAGCTGCTGTGCCGTGAGCGAACAGAGTAAATGACAGACTGGCGTTCAAGTCCATTAGCTGCTATGTGATAGGAGCACATTCACTAGCACGCGACCTGTGAAAAATCTTAGATCTCTTTAAATCTTTGAATTGGATTACTGCATTAATTCTTAAGAACTGCAATCCTTCAACCAAGTCAAATTACCCTCATTAACAGTGGAAAAACTGCCTCTGCGATAAGTTAAAAAAAAAAAGATATTTATTACCTATAATCACTTTCACGTACTTCACCTAGAAATATGACAAACGGTGCCAACAACTTTGGCAATGGCAGCATCTTGATTTTGCATACTGATCTGAGTTAAAATAACACTGAAAACATGTGCATGGTGTCATGAATTTTTTTCGCATCTACAGGACATGTCCTTCCCTTATCCCAAGCCTCTGATAGGAAGCAAATAGCCCCATTTTACAGGAGAAGACACGCGGGACGTAGGCAGAGACACTGCGCCCTCTGTCCAAACTCTCCCAACTGATCAGGGACAGGGTCTCCTGGCCGTGTGTTCTGGACCTACACTGCAGGGATTAATTCAGAAATACAGTCTTCTAATGCTCGGGTCATGCAATGCGCCGACTTCTCCAAATCACACTCAGGGAAGGAAAGGCAGGCAAAACAGATGCAAAGATCAGAACGCAGCTCCGAGGATAGAGACGATGCCCGTAATAAATACAACAAAGCCACCTCAATTCCTCCCTCACCACATTCACTGTGACTAGTTAACCTGCCTCGGGAATGCGGCCACTATGTCCTTTTCCAGGGACAGAGGTAAAAGATATGTAAATTGGTCTACATAGGCTGGTCTTGTTGCCCTCTAAAATGGTCTCATCGGAAATGTGGTAACAGCTTGACCGATTGTGAGCAACTTACGGCACTTGATGGCAAATGAGCTCCTCGAAGCCCACTGACGGTTGTTCTTGGCTCCAGGGATGGGACTGGACTTCTCAGCACAAACCAGTGCAGGGCAGTCCTCAGCACTGAGAAGGCAAGCAACTGGGGAAGGGGCAGGGGGGTTCTGTGTTTATGGAAAGGAATGGTTTTTATACCGGGTATCAAGGAATGGGACAAGGTGAACAGGCAGAAGTTGCTTTCTAGAACGTGAGAGCAACCAACGCTTCTCAACAGCTATAATAAAACGCTAACTGGAGTTCAAAATGAAAACCCAGAGATACCACATGGCTCTGAAGTACCTTCTGAATCATCAGGAGAGAAAAAGAAAAAGGGAAAAAAAAAAAAAGAAAAGATAAAACTGTGCTCTGGATAGTTGTCATGTGAAATGCATTTACTGCAACCTCCTGATTTGAAATTAGGTAGTCTTTATTTAGTGCAATGATGATAAAAACCAATTAAGTAGAATATTACTGGTGGCTATCCTATAATCTACCATGACCTTCTTTTTGTATAACTTCCAAAAACCAATCGTTGTTCGGACGAGCATTTCGATTCCACATCAGATCTGCAGGGCTGCGGTAGAGTCCAATAATCAGGGAAATAGCACTGGTCCGTCTCAGTCTGTAGCAGGGACGGGCATTCACTGCCCGTCTACGCTTCCAATGACCTTGCAAGCTGGGAGTGACCATACCCATTCCACAGAGGAGGAGGACAAGGTCAGAGAGGTTGACTGATCTGCCCAAGGAGAAACACCTTCTAAAGTGGGCGACCGACAGCTTGGAGGTGAAGGTGAAGCCGAGGAGAAGTCAGATGGAGAAGGCGTTCAGAGGAGGGCTGGGAACAAAGAGGCTCCTATCTTGGGGCAATGAAAAATTTGCAGGAAGCCATGATCCACACATCAGACGGCCATGACCTAGAGACTCGTCACTCACCTCCTGCACTGCGTATTTCAAAGAAGCATATGGGAATGGGTCTTCTTTGGCTCTACCATTTGGCTCTCTTCCTTTCAAGAGCTTTGTGATCTGCAGTCAGGTGCTTCCCAAACAATAAATGCTTTACCAGTGACCTCATGATTAACCTGGCTCATGACTCTAACAACCTTTCCATATGAATGTTAAAGTTACCTTTGCACAAGTACCAGACCATACCTTCTACTGACACATCAAATAAACACACCTTTTGATGCATGAGGACCATCTCAGCCCTAGGCCTATGAAGGTGCCCCTTCCTAAGGCTTATAGTCGCATAGGAATTAGAGATAAGGTGCCGACAACCCACAGATCCAGAAATAGAAAGACACTACTGAGGAATCTTTAATGAAAGAACTTCACGTCCTTGTCTTTTCTAGTCTACTCTAGATAAGGCCATTGAGATTGTCCATGAAGAGTGGATATTTAAGATGAGACACCCAAGCTGAGAAGCAATCAACCAGCCAAGCAAGAGAGCGAGGAAGTTCAAGGAGACGGACCACGGGGGCTGAAAAATTACAGGTGGAAACAAGATTCTAAAAGATGAACTTAAGGGACGCCTGGGTGGCTCAGTTGGTTAAGCAGCTGCCTTCGGCTCAGGTCATGATCCCAGCGTCCTGGGATCGAGTCCCACATCGGGCTCCTTGCTCATCGGGGAGCCTGCTTCTCCCTCTGCCTCTGCCTGCCATTCTGTCTGCCTGTGCTTGCTCTCTCTCCCTCTCTCTCTCTGACAAATAAATAAATAAAATCTTTAAAAAAAAATAAATAAAAGATGAACTTAAAAGTAGCTGCTTTTATACACCTGTGCTGTTCCAATAACAACGGTCTCTTCAGGCCTTTTGAAAAAGATTCTTTTTCTTTTTCAATCCTTTTAAGGCAGAAGATGTATACAGATTGCAAATATGCTTTCGATCCAATGGCCTGGAATATAAAATGCATTGTGGTGGCAAAAAACTCTAAACGCATAAAGGAGTTTATGTGGTTTCGACAGAAAAATAAATATCTTCAATGCGGCCCCCGTCTCTGCCTTTACCTTCTTCGATGTTGCAGTGCACCAGTGGTGGGCAGAACGCTAAGACGATCTCCTACATTCCTACCCCTTGTCCCAGATAGTTGACCCATCCATGGTCAAGACGTTGATTTGCGGGGTTTTGCAGCTGTAATTAAGGTTCCAAATCAGCTAATCTTAGGATAGGGAGATAATCTAAACAGGCCTTAAAAAAAAAATCAAAGGAGGTTTATATTTGGGAGTTTATATTAGCATTTAGCAGTCAGAGAGAAAGTCAGCCTTTCCAAGCACAAGAAATCTCTGATGTACTACTGCTGGCATCAGGGAGAGAAGGCCACCTGGCAAGAAATATGGGCAGCCTCGAGAAGCCCAGAGTGGCCACTGGTTGACAGCCAGCAAGGAAATGAGGACCTCAGTCCTACAACCACAATGAACCACATTCTACCAACAACCCGAATGGACTGCAACCCGAATGGACCCAGCATCTCCAGACAAGAATTCTGTCCAGGTAACACCTTCTACCCTCGGACCCTTCTGGAACTCTGAGCAGAGAAGCCAGCAGTTCTGTGGCTGGACTAGGGACCCATGGGACTGGGAGCTGAGAAAGGGGCACTCTAAGCTGCTAAGTTTATGGCCATTTGTTCTGCAAAAACAGAAAACTAATACATGTGGGAAAGAGATGGAATCCCATCACCTGTGTCTAAAGCTTATGGAAGAAGCTCCTGGAAGGGAGGAGCACTGGAGGGGAAGGGAATGGAAAGATGGAGCAGCGTGCCTTCTGGCCTCATGGGGACCGACATGGTGAACTCATACAGGGCCACTCGCCATCCCTGGTCTCACTTTCCTCACCTGTAAAGAGGAGTTGAAAGCCCTGGGCCGTCGTGAGGGTGGGGGTCAGCTTGGGAGAACACTCGGGCACAAACACTCTGGAAGTCCTAGAACACTATCTGAGGTTGGTTTGTACTGCTTCTTTGCTGGGCCATGCAGATCCCTCATTCTCAGCTTCCCTTTTTCCAGCTACTCCCTTCATCCGTGAGAACGCTGATCAAGACACAACTACGGGATCATCCTGGGCTGGCAAAGTGAAGGCGGACCACCCTCGAGCTTCATGGCCCTCCAGGCAGAGGATGCAGTGCGCTCCCAGGGAGAGGCGCAAAGAGGTCAGTGTGTGTGCCCGGTGAGGAGAACCATGGCTCCGGATCCATGGCCATTTGGAAGGTGGAGACAGACGGCCTAGGTTCAAATGCTAACTCTACTCCTGACCTTGATCTAAGCATGCTGCTGTTTTCTCAGCTGTGAAGTAGAAGTAACGGCAGCACCATCTCTTAGTGACTTTGTGGGAAGCAAATTATACACAGAAAGTGCTGCTAAAAAACAAACAAACAAACAAACAAACAAACATTATTTATTTGAGAGAGAGAGAATGAGCTGGAAGGGCAGAGAGAAAAATCTCATGCTGATGCTGCGTGAAGTACGGACCCTACGTAGGGCTCGATCTCATGACCCTGAGGTCACGACCTGCACCAGGACCAAGAGTCAGATGCTTAACCAACTGTGCCACCCAGGCACCTCCTGCAGAAAGTGCTTTTAAGACAGAGTCTGGCCTTCAGTAAGCCCCGTATAAGAGCTATTATTATTATTATTACTATTGCTATGGATTCCAGAATAGAAGCTGATTTTTTTTTTCCAGAAAGTCTGTTTTCTCCCCCAAGGGAATTTGGAAGAATTTGGAAGACGGGGCTCAGTAGATATGTAAAAATGTATCCATAATAAGGACTTTACCACTAAATGACTTTTCATGGTACACTATAAAATCCATCTAATCTCACAAGAAAAAGCAAGAAAACCTCTCCACAGTCATGATTTTGCCGCATAATTTTATGTTTGCTCAAAGGAAAAAAAGACTATAAAGGACTTTAAAGTTGTGATTTATTGCTTTTTAACAAGCAGTTTTGGGGAAGCCAGAAAAGAGGATCCCCCTGCTGAAAGGGCAAGGGGAGGTAAGGAATTTCAGCGAGGGGGTCAGAGACAGGAGCAGCCAGGAAAAGAAGGCAACGGTACAACCAAACAAAGGCTGACTCCAAGCCCAGCGTGCACACTTCCTTCTTCCCCTCGCTGGTTCACTTACTGAACTCCTCATGGCCTTTCTGGCAGGGCTGGGAAGTGAGTGGTGAAGTCAGCTCTCCCTGACCTTACGACAACGGAGGGTGCCAGGCAGATCAGGAAGCGGACATCCAGGGTGGTGCCAAGAGCACTAGGGAGGGGCTACCAATGTCCACGGCTGGGGTGCAGAGACAGCTGACCTAGGGCAGGTGCCAGTATCCCAACACCTGAGCAGCGAAGGATGCCTATCAGTTGGGGGGTGGTGCACAGAAAAGTGTGGGGGGGGGTACGGAGTGGGTTCTGGGCAGAGAAATGAGCGTGCCTACAGGTGGAAACACAAACGTGACCTCACAAAAGGGGCCAAAATGCCAAGAAGGAGCTGGGCGAACCACAAGGGAGAGGCTGTGATGAGTAGATCTTGTGCAGAAGTTGGACTTAGGTTAATTAGGATCATTTTTTAAATCTAACGCACAGTAAAATTTACTTTTCAGATATGGAGGGCATTCAGAACTGTGAATTTTAACACACCTATAAATTCACATAAGCACTACCACGATCAGGGTATGGAGCAGCTCCATGACCCCCAAACCCCCCTACAAGTTCCCTTCCTAGTGTGACCTTCCATCCCTAACTCCTGGCAAACATGGAGCTATTCTCCGTCACTGCCGTTCCAGGTTTTCAAGAATGCCACACAAATGAAATCATCTAGTATGTAACCTTTGAGACTGGCTTCTTTTATGCAAAAGAATATCTCAGAGATTATTCCAAGCCGCTGGGTACATTCGTAGTTCCCTGCTTGCTGTTAGGGATTCTTAGTCTACGGCGCGGAGGTATCCTACTGCCATTCAGCCGCTGGAAAACACTGAGGGAGACCTCAGCGAGGGGCTCCTGTAGATAAAGCTTCTATGAACGTCCACGATGAGGTTCTTCTATAAACATATGTCTTCTTTTCCCTAGGATGAATGCGCAGGAGTATAAGTGCTGGGTCACACAGAAACTGTGTGCATTTTATGTGCATGTGTGCGTGTGTGTGTGTATTTTTTAAGAAGCTGACCCAGCTGTTTCTCAGATGGCTAGCCCCTCTTGCATTCCATCGGCAAAGCATGCAAGTTTGTTCCACATCCTTGTCAGCACTTGGTATTATCAGCATTTTTCTATTTTAGCCACTGTAACAGGTGGTTAGAATTTACATCTCACTACATTCTAAGGATGCTGGACAATTTTTCATGCCTTCTGTATATCTTTTTTGGTGAAATTTCTGTTTGCCCGTTGTCCATTAAAAAAAATTTTTTTATTATAGAGTTTTGTGAATTCTTTGCATATTCTATGTACAAGTCCTCGGTTGGAGGTGTGATTTTAATGCATTTTCTCCTAGCTGGTACTTCATCTTCAATCAGGGTGCAATTTAGAAAGTTCCCTTACACTATGTCTGGGAGGTAACACAGGAAAGCTTTTCGGGTGGGGGCAATTTACTAAGAAATGAAGAACTGGAGGCCGGGGATGGGCCCGATGTCTGGAGCACACAGGACGAGAACAAGGTGCTCTCGTGACACGGGCAGGAGCTTGTGTGAAGCAGAGTCCATTTGGGGCGATGCTTTTAATACGGTGACTAATGATGCCACGTAAAGGTGATGTCTTCCCGTCCTCTGTTTTTAGTGCCGCTGAACCATCCCAGGTAATAAATCAAAGAAGCCAGGGTGGCTATTTGTATGGAGAGATAAGGGAAATTAATTTCATGCCCAAACATGGACCTCCTTATATTAAAAAATGACTTGGCAATACTAGTCCTTTTTCATGAGAATGTCTTGGACAACCAACACTTGGAAAACACACACATAGGGTGGACTCACTCTCTGTATTTTCAAGAGAAAGACTGTTGTCTCCTGAGATTGGAGAGTCAAGGGGAAGAATCATTTATAAAATAAAGAGCAAAAAAATAAAGCACGGATGGAACAAAAAAAAAAAGAAAATATTCATGGACTTTTGAGAAAGGGAGGCTTGTAAGAATAACCTGCTTGTAGTCCTAATTCTTTTAGTCCTTAAAAAATACCTTTACCGTGCTTTGCAAACTACTCTAATTGTCTCATTTTCACTGAAAACTCAGACGCTTTTGAGTTTAAAATGCATAAAAATATAAACACTAGCAGTGTGATCAAGAGCATACGTAACAATAGTGAGATTTCTAGGCGGAAAGATGGCTTGAACAGAGTTAACACCTTGGCTGGAATACTAAGGGGAAGACAAAGTGCAAGAAAAGCCCAGAGACTTCTCTGAGCTCCCCAGGGGCCATGCCACCCGCCGCCCCCGCCTCACAGTGCCGTGTGGGAACAATGTGAAGCCATCCATCACCAGTGAGCACAGCTCTACTTGCTGGTGCCAAGTGAGCAAGGCTGCCACCTGTCCAGCTTTCCTTTGAACGGTCCCCACACAAAGTCCCTCTCTGCTCTAGGTTCAAACTAGCATTTAATCTAGAAGCCTGAGATCTCCAGCATTTCAGCAGCAGCAAACGGGCTCTACTTCTAATTTGGAGAAGTCTCTTTCCAAGCTCTAACTTGGAAATTTGAGCCTTGGATCGGCTAACCAAATTCTGGGTCGACTCCAAGCAGGCATGGTTTTTTCCTCTCTCTTCGCTTTCCTTCTCGCCCCCCGAAATCTCTTCTCTCAGATCAGCTGGAGGGATCTCTTGGAAATGCACATCAGGTCGCTGGCGTCTCCTGGCACTTCACAGGAACGTTTTCTAGTCTTCTTCACCTCCGTATACCATAGAGGCTGAATAAATGCGTTGGTTAAACACAGGAATGAATAAATGTTTGTGCCAAAGTAGGAAGGTTCCTTTAAGATCCCAGCCTTACTGGCACTTATTTTAAAAAATATATTTTAAAAAGGAAAAAACAAAATGTTGTCATCTCAGAGGTAGAAATGCATTATCTGAGTATAAAAGCAAAAAGCTCAGGAACTATAAAGAAATGATTGATAAATAAAATGATACTAAAATTGAAGATGGCTGAAAGAGTAAAGCAAATCCAAAATTTCACTGAAATACTAGGTAAATATTTGCATATCATCAACCTAAGAAAAATGTCTAATTTTTAGAGTGCATAAGAAGCTCTTATAAATCAGTAAGGGAATAAGTAAATCCAAGAGAAAACTAGGGAAATAATGCAAAAGAAAATGCAGATGTGTCTTAAATACTTTTTTAAAAAGATTCATTTATTTATGAGAAAGTGTGCACATGTGCACAGGCACACACACACGTGCAGGAGGTAGGGGCAGAGAGTGAGGGAGGGAGAGAATTCCAAGCTGACTCCCCACCAAGTGGAAAGCAGAGCCCAACTCCGGGCCCAGCCCCACAACCCTGAGACCGTGACGCGAGCTGAAACCAAGAGTCAGCCACCCAACTGACTGAGCCACCCAGGTGACCCTCTTAAATACTTTTGTTTTAAAAGGTTGTTAACCTGGCTCTTAGGGAATCTGCTATGGCCAGTGTAACAGGAAGACGGGGGTGTGTAAACAGCCATCACTGAAAGGAGAAGGGGGTTATGTCCACAGTACGGGGAATAGAGATAAGCCCCTGAGAGAGTTCAAAAGGGAGGTAAGATCATTTCCAGTTCAGGCTGTCAGAGATTTCCCAGAGGAAATGATATTTAAACCACACCTTGAAAGGGGAGAGACAATTTGGATGTGCCTCCGACAAATCTGCTTAAACAGTTTGTCAATAAGAGTTCACCAAAATTTCCTGGGCCAGGCTCCTTGTCAAGCTCTGAAGACAACCGTTGTGGAGAACATGAATGGCCTCGGCCTCTACCTTCCAGAATTCAGAGTTTACTAGGAAGGAGAACTGAAATATGTTTAAAAGGCAAAGCAGGGGCGCCTGGGTGGCTCAGTTGGTTAAGCAGCTGCCTTGGGCTCAGGTCATGATCCCAGCATCCTGGGATCGAGTCCCACATCGGGCTCCTTGCTTGGCGGGGAGCCTGCTTCTCCCTCTGCCTCTGCCTGCCATTCTGTCTGCCTGTGCTCGCTCGCTCTCCTCTCTCTCTGACAAATAAATAAAATCTTAAAAAAAAAAAAAAAAGGCAAAGCAATAATGAACCCTCAACTCAGGAGGACTGCCCACCTGTGCAGGCTATGGGAGGGAGTACGAATTGTAACTCACGGGCCAGTTCTTGGAGTGACTGGGTCTGAGGGTGTTTGTGAATGCTTATTACGTTTTGTTTTATAACTTACTAAGTATGCTGTGTACCGTACTTAACAGTTCCTAAGGTACACTGTTGTTTTTATTTTAACATCTCCAATGCTGGGATGCCTCATAAAAGAGATGAGAGAAGAAAGCATTATGGATTCGTGGACGTGGCTGCATTTTCACTTCACTCTTGGTATATAAAATAAAGGTCTAAGAGACTCAATGAAATATGATATATTCTTTTTTATGTATTAGGCATTATATTTTCAAAAGATAATAAAAGTATTTTTAAAAACTACATTACATCTTGTATCCCTGGACAGGCTGAGTATCATTTTGTCATGAGAGCTGCCTGGCGGGGCTTAGTCGGTTAAGTGTCTGACTCTTGTTTTCGACTCAGGTCATGACTTTGGGGCCATGCAATCGAGCCCCACGTCGGGCTCTGAGTGGAGTCAGCCTGTCCTTCTCCTTCTGATCCACCCCCCACGCTCTCTAAAATAAATAATAAATAAATAAATAAATAAATATCTTTAAAAATAAAGTAAAATAAAAAAGACGTGGAAGGGGCACCTGGTTGGCTCAGTAAGTAGACTATGGGACTCTTGATCTCAGGGTTGTGAATCTGAGCCCCACATTGGGCATAGAGTTTACTTGAAAAAAATAATAATGCAAATAAAGACATCTGAGTTCATACTCTGAGGTACAGGTGATAAAATTCACAGATAAAACAGGCCTCCATCGGGGCGCCTGGGTGGCTCAGTGGGTTAAGCTGCTGCCTTCGGCTCAGGTCATGATCTCAGGGTCCTGGGATCGAGTCCCGCATCGGGCTCTCTGTTCAGTGGGGAGCCTGCTTCCCTCTCTCTCTCTGCCTGCCTCTCTGCCTACTTGTGATCTCTGTCTGTCAAATAAATAAATAAAATCTTAAAAAAAACAGGCCTCCATCGAATAATTTCATGATATAAAGTCAGATCCTATTAAAACTATTACTGAGACTCTAAGTCTGTTTTTATCCAAATATACTATCAGTTCCCTGTTCTGGGTCCCCCTCCCTGACCCTTTCTTTCGAGGGGGAAGAAGGGAATGTGATAGGACTGGAAGTCACTTAACTATAAAAGCAATCATTAATATCTACTAAATGATTACCAAGATCCACAACACTGGAAGTTATTTAGTCCCTAAGTAATGCAGCTATCCCAATCATCTTGAACACGTGATTGAATTTTTAAAAGAATTTGGTTCCAGATAGTCGGAGGTGTCATCTTTTCAAAAACTTTAGCCTGGCGGCCTAATAGCAGGAAACAGTTTTGCCAAAGCCATGGCAAGTGCTTTGATGGGGACTCTCTGATGTCTCAGACTATTCTTCCCTCCTCCCTGCCCGCCCCGACCCAGATTTCCAAAGGAAAGCCACAGATGGGTTCTGCTGTGTGTTTGTGTGTGTGTGTGTGTGTGTGTGTGTGTGTGTGTGTGTGTGTCTGTGCATGTGTAAGAAGGGTGAAATCAACAACTACCAGGGAGGCCACTGTTTGGATGGAGGAGGACAGCCCGGCTGGGGCAATGCACACATCTCTACTTAACTTTTAAAGAGCAATTATGATTTAATATGGTAAAGTTATATCATTAAACCTACTCAACTGGAATAAATTCTCCTTCTGATATGCATTTAGAAAGACAGTTCATATTCTATCCCTAAAATATATCTATTACATTTTTGTGTCTACCCGCCACTTCTCTTTTTACCATGATACTTGAGATAAGTTTCAGACAGTCTGGCAGAAGACGAAAAAAAATACAACAACCCTGAAACTCGATACTGATCTTACTCATCGAGACCTTTGTGATCTGTGACTGAAAATTAATCCTTAACTATAAGTACATTCTCCCACTTCCCAAAGCACAAATTTCTGACATCTTTTTACATTCTCCACAAAGACCATTACTAGTTACTCTTAGTTTCCCCTCTTTGTTAAAAAAGCACTGTACTTTAAATTAATGAGTTTACACTCAAACGAAGAACTGTCACATGTACATTTTCTAGTTATGACTCTACCATGAGCACATCAGAAGTATCTTTTGTAATGTAGTTTTCTTCTGGCTCAGTGTCGAGAACCTGGCATGGTGTTATTGACTCTGATATGGCCTTTTTTTATCTCTTTCTGTGTATGCCGGGATATTTGCCCTCTGAAGTTAGGTGCACCGCTTCCGTCTTCTCAGCGTCAGCTTTTGGGAGTTACCCTGGATTCTTAACTATTTGGTTGCTGGAGAGAGAAAACGAAGGCATGACAGAGGTCGAGAGTGGGCTCCATGGCCTAAAACAACAATGTTCCAGCTGTGTACCCTGTTCGCTAAGGGCACAGATGTTGGCACAGAGGACATGTGGGTTCACATCTCTGTTTAGCCACTTGTCACTGCGTACAGGCAACTTGCATAACTTACTCTAGTCTCAGTCTCAAGTGCCACGTGAATATGACAACTTAGGGTGCCAACCTGTTGGGAGATTAAGTAATATATCCCAGCCCTTGCAAAGTACAAGCCATAAGTGGCTGTTGTTACTGCTGTATTTGACTGACTTTCTTTTGTCAAGACCCGGACTCTAACCCATAGAAATTAAAGGGGCAGCTACTAGTACACATATGCATGGGGACTTCTAACATCTCAGGAAGGCTGCCTAGTTCAAGTTAGGAACAAGGTTTCGTGGAGGGAGGATCTGTGAGTGTGGGAAACAGGACAAGGAGGGTCGCATTTCTGCTCATCTCCGCCCACCAACCCCAAGCCCCAAAGGCCACTAAGTTTGTCCCCGCTCACGTGTGTATTAAGGGGGCTATAAAAAGTCCCACTTGGGAAGAACACAAGAAGGAAAATCACAAGGGCAGGGATACAACCACCTCTGCACAGTACAGAAAGACAAAAAGTCCTATCCAGCAGTGGGCAAAATGAATTTCCTTCACTTAATTTCCAATAGGGTGTATGTGTCTATAAAGTCTTTTTGTTTCACACAGAGCTCATGAAATAGGGTTAATTATTTGGGTCACGCCTTGCACAGCAAGCCGTTTAGGAGAAGGACGACACTCCGAGCTAGCAGGCACCCTAGACGGCCTGACAGTCCAAGGACCCACCTTTTCCCACTGGCTTCTTTTATAATAGACAAGAAGCTTGGGGCCCACTGACCTGGGAGATAACCAAGAAGAGAACTATTGGCAAAAGCAGTCCTAGAGTGGGTCCCCGAAACTCCCAGGATATTCTTTCTAGTGGATCACGCTGTCTTTCTGCAGGCTGGCATTTTGCTTCCCGGTAAGTCATGCCATCGTCCATGCTTCTGTCTACTGTGCTGCCCTCGTGGTGTGAACTCACCCACATGCTGCCTCGAAGGCATACACTTCCACCAACCCCATGGAATGATGAAATCTATACTCCTGTTTCTGTCTCCCTGTGTCCTTCAAACAGGAGACCTCAACCCTAACGGGCGGCCTTTGACAAGCACTCACCATATGCCAAGCTCTACCCAATGCTAATTATTTTCATTTGTCATCATGAAATGCAAGGGACTAATCTGCAGCTTACTAATGGGGAAACTGAGGCACAGAGTGGCTTAACAGCCTCTTTACGATCCCAGGCCTAGGAGACAGATGGGGCAGGGAAGTTCTGATAATGGGGCTGCAGAGCCTAGGCCCCCGGAAATATTGCTTCATTATTATCTCTTGTTCCGCCCACAATCCTTGCACCACCGCAATCCCAGAGTTCACCTAGTTCTTCCTCCTGTTCCCCTTCCCCCTCCAGGAAGCTGAAGAAGAGGCATCAGCTACAGTGTCTATGGTATCCAGAACACTAAGATGACCCCAGTGACCCATATATCCTTTCACTAGGCCCTCCCTGTATGAGCAGGAACTGTGGATATGATGGAATGTTACGCCATGGCAAAAACGATTTTGCAGATGTAATTAATGTTCCTCATCAGTTAATTAGGAGTGAATCAAGAGAGATATCCTGTGGTGGGCCTGGCCTAACCCGGTGAACCTTTTAAAAGGAGGACTGGGGCTCTCACTGTGGACAAAGTCACTCTTCTGTTGGCCTTGAAGAAGCAGGCTGCCATCTGTGGGGGAAACCAGAAGGGGGGGAACACTAGGTGGTCCTTAAAAGCTCAAGACCTCAGTCCTTCAACTGCAACGCACTTTAGTCTGTGAATTCTGGAGAACTCGTGAGCTCACAAGAGGACTCCAAGCCTCCCAGGAGATGAGAACCTGCTGATACCTTCACTACTGACTTGCAAGGCTCTGAGCCCTGAGCAGAGGACCCAGGGAAGGCAAGTTCTTAAGAGGCCAGATCCTAAGGCTGCCATAGAAAGTGTGAGAAGAGAAATGTGTGTTTTAAGGTAGAAAGTTCATGGTATTTTGTGACACAGCAATAGAAAACACACACACCACACACAAAATGTCTCATGGTATACAACTGCATTCCACAAGAGGCAGGCTGAGAAGTGCCCAGCGTGCTTTGTTGAGGAGGCCCCGGTGTGTGATGGGGACCAGCCGGAGCTCTGAGAGACCAACCCACTCCCAAACCCCGGTTCTGGAACTGCCCAGTCCCACAGCCTTCCAGAAGTGATTTAGTTCTCTGAGACTCTGTTTCCCCATCTGAAAAACAGGTCAGATACCAGTCCCTACCTCAAAGAGCTGTCTTAGACATTAAATAACATACAGCATATATTGAACCAAGTGCTCGGAATATTACTGATGGTCGCAGATGTTAGCTTTTGTTAGTATTTAAATACATATTCCTGCTCGCTGGGCCTCAGTTGAACTATCTGGACAAGAAGGGTGGGGAGGAAAGGCGCTGAGCTTTCTTCCTGCTCTGATGTACTTACAGAGCCTCCGGCTAACATTCTTTCCACCCCTTTCCCTTCCCCACCCATGCACGCTGCTGGCTTCCCAAGTAACCACCCACCAGGCTCCAGGGAGGCCCACCTGAACCCAGAGAGCTGAACTTTGTGACTGAGTGTTTACAGTTGTTGTCACGGTCACGATAAGCACATCCTGCTTTCTGTTTAACAACCTGTTAAAGGCACAGAGGCGGACATGGCGATCCGTGGCAATCCAATCGGGCTGCATTAAGCCGAAGGTGCCTCCCGCACACCTGTGTATCCCAGCCCGCCCAGCTCCCTTAGGCCACTCCAGACCACAGCTCAGAGGAGGGAACACGGCGCGTGGGAGGACCCGTGCGCAGAGAGGGAGCTAAGAGTTAGCAGAGGGCTAGCACCGCAAAGCTTTCTTCCAGCTCCCGTCAATCCAAAACTTTACCTTGAACTGCATATTCTCCAGGGAGTTTTCCCAAGTCCGCAAATATTTCCTCCTAATGATTCGAACTCCGTCTCAACCAAGCACGTAAGCGCATTTCAACTTTCCACATGAGTTTGGAGGTGGTGAACTTTGATCACAGACCACCCCACCATCATCCCCAACCCATCTAGGTGTTAGTGTCTTAGTGGAAAACAAAACCAAACCAAACCATCAATGTCTTCTAATCCTCTTGGTTAAACTTAGAATGATAAGGAAAGATCCACATCATGGAACGACCAGACATTGTCTGGGGGGTGTGGGTGTGTTGGGTTAAAGTAAAGAGGAGGATTCCAGCGTCAGAAAAGTAAACCACTCAAAGCTCAACTCCAGCCAAAGGTAATTATTCTAAGAGACAATCATACATGATGAGAGCCCACATCCCCATCACAAGTCAGACAGTTTAACGAAATGAATGACCACAGTTTTAACACAGGGCACGCTTTCCTTTCTAAATGTGTGTTTCCAGAAGCACTGCCATAAACATTAATAAATACCATTTATTGAGCTCCTACTACATGCATATAAAAAACAACACACTGAATACGATAGTAACTATGTACCAATGAGACAAGGCTCTCAAGAAACAACAGATCTGTCCGGGTCCAGATACAGTGCACTGCTCTTTTTTTCCCCATATATTTCTTTCTTGGAATTGCCTGAGCCTGATTCAGACTGTAATGGACCTGGGAATCAAGGCATTCTTTGAGGAAAGCTCTAAGGCTGGGATATGTTTAAGTTTGCTGTATGAACTAGGAAACCCATGCTGAGGGAAAATAACTCAGGTCTATGCTAAAAATCATGCGAACAGGAGCTCAGGAAAGGCATGTTTCCTGTGAGCACTCATTCGCTCCAGGTTCTTTTGTTCCGTTCTCTGGTGGACAGTCATGAAGAGAGACAAAACACGCAGCTCCGCAGTCAGACCACTTGGGCTCAAGGCCTAGTTGACCACCCACGAGCTGTGTGACCTTGGGCAAGGCAGCTCCCCTCCTTGTGCCTCAGTGCAGCAGCTATCAGATGGAGACGGTAAGAGGGCGTCCCTTCTGGGGTTGCTCTGAAGATCCGCTGAGATGCCTCCTGCAAAGTGCGCTGGCTGGCCTGTCGCTCCCGGGGAACCCCAGTGACCACAGTTCTATTACGAGAAGCAGGCAGACGTACCGTAACAGACGCCAAGGAGTGGGGGTTTTCGGGGTTTTTGTTTGTTTGCAACAAAATTTCAAAACAGAGATTTTAATTTGTTAACTTGAGCGTAAATATCATTATGCAATTCTTCAAACAAAATGCCTCCTAATATTACTAGAAAAGTTACCGCATGACCCCACGCCTAACCGCAGGACGTTCAGGTGGCTGTTAATCCCTCTCTACAGGTAAGGAACCTGAGATTCAGAGAGCTCATGCTGCTGGTATACTGGCCAGAAACAGAGTTGGGAATGAAACTCAGGTTTGCATCCATCCAAAGTCTGTGTCCTTATCGTGACACACACTCTCAAAGACCACCCATGGTATAAAAAGGACATACCCCTGGAAATTCACATAAAGTATGCGATGCTTGGATTCATGTTGAACCACAATCTGACAATGACACTTCCAGTTTAAAGCTAAGAGACATATCATGCAAGCCACATAGCTAATTTTAAATTTTCTAGTAGCCACACTTAAAAAAGGTAAGTAAAATGGGCGCAATTTATGTTAAATACATTAGATTTAACCTGTATTTCTAAAATACACTCACTTCCACATGAAATCTACACAGAATGTTCCATGAGATATTCCACATTGTTAAGATACGAAGTATACTAAGTCTTTAAACTCTGCTGTGGATTTTCCACTTACAGAGCATCTCAGTTCACACCAGCCATTTTCCAAGGGCTCCACAGGCACATGGGACCGAGGGTGAGACCATGCTGGCTGGCACCGTGCTAACAGCAATTGACCATGACAGCTCAGGTTAAACACCCCCGAACAAAATCTTTTGTGCCACCTGACGTCTAACCTCTGCGTTTTTTACCTGGCAGACCTGTGATCTGGGGAGGACTCGGGATATCTGCCTCCCTTTCTCAGGTACCATCTAACACCCACATTCTTAGCCACAAAGACTCAATGATATCTTCACCTCTAATGCAGAACGAACATTCAGGCTTGCTCCAGGCGGTGTAGCCTGCACAACGCCATTCATGTGTCCATTCTTGAAGTCAGGGAAAATGCCACATGAGAAACAGAAGCCAAGAAGATCCGCTAGCCCTGTGGTGCAAGTAACCACAAACCAAATGGATGACTTTTATCCCCCCTGTGCTTGTGGACAATCAACAAAAATAAGCCCTTATTTGCTAAATAAAAATAGCTTGGCTGTGAGTGTCTTTGGTGAGGCTTGGCTCGGTTGGGGTGCTCGCTGATTCCCTGGCAGACAGCAATCTCTCCTGCAGGATGGACACAGGCCAGAGATGAGCATTTAATTACAAGAGGAATTGGGAGGATTGTGGAACGACTGAGTGACCACTGAGAGCAAAACAGCCAAAGGGAAAAGGGAACCAGCTCCAGGAAAAGAGACATCTTCAAGAGAGGGCTGCTTTTCAAGACCGGAAGCGAGAAACAGGTCTCCTTCCTTCCCTTTCTCCATCCTTCTCTTCCTTCATTCGCTCAACAACTACTCAGCACCCAGCACCGGGCAGGCGCAGAAAGGGAAAGACACTGTCGCCAACCTCAAAAGCCCAAGGCCAGAATACCCATCACCATCACCACCCAGTGGGGTCTATGCTTTTGTGAAGAGGCACACTGAGGGGACGAAAAAGGAAAGTCTTTTTAGGAACAGGAGAACTGGACTGAGCCTGGACAAAAAGAACAAGAAAAGAGGAAGGAAAAAAGAGATGGGTATTGGGGGAAAGAGACCAGCGTGTGCAAAGGCATGGGGTCTTCAGGGAGTGGCCCGGAATTTGGTCTTGTCATGGTGGAGTGGAAAATGCAGGATAAGCTCTTATGTAACGAGCAGAGGCCAAAGCATAACTGGTAATTTAACACCATTCAAAGAAATTTGATTTTAGTGTTTACAGGTTAGTTTAACATCCAGAATTTATGAAACAGGCGAGGGAGAAGGCAGAATCTGTATGACTCTGACATGCTTCTCTACACAGCAAGGAAGGTGGGCCTCCTGGGCAGCTCAGGTCAGCACATCTGGGCAATGAGTGGCCTTGTTGACCACGTTGGGGCCAGGAGAGGTACTGGTCAATCCAGACTGAAAAGTGGGGGAACCAGTGGACATCCTGCTCATCAGATGAAGAGGGAAAACGCAGCATTAAGATCTAGAAAGAAAAAAAAAAAGAAAAAAAGAAAAGAAAAGAAAAGAAACGAAATGAAAAGAAAAAAGACTGTCTGGTTCAGGGTCGGACAGGGAAAGCACAAACGAGCAGGTGGGCGTATCTTTCCAGGGTGCTGAGGGACAAAGGAGAGGACGCCATCTTTGATTCATTAGACCCAGTGGCTTCACGTCTGGATCTGACCTTTGCTAGAGACCACCCAGAACAATGTTAGAAAGTAGACTAAGTAGGCACAGATTTTCAAACAAGTTTTGGAGTGTTGGATCACAGACCTGAGAAGGTTGAAGAGAAGATGGGTATAGGCAATAGCCTAACACAGAAAGGACTTGGAAATTCTGAAAGCCCTAAATTTTGAGTGCCTTTTAAAACAGAGTCCTCTGGGCCCAGGGACAAAATCCTCCCAAAATATTAAAAAGATAAGGCGGCATGTAGAGGTTCATCCCTGAAATGGGTGACTTGAAATACAAATAGAAATATTACCCACTCTAGGGACGCCTGGGTGGCTCAGTTGGTTAAGCAGCTGCCTTCGGCTCAGGTCATGATCCCAGCGTCCTGGGATCGAGTCCCGCATCGGGCTCCTTGCTCAGCAGGGAGCCTGCTTCTCCCTCTGCCTCTGCCTGCCATTCTGTCTGTGCTCGCTCGCTCTCCCTCTCTCTCTGACAAATAAATAAAATCTTAAAAAAAAAAAAGAAAAAAAGAAATATTACCCACTCTACTCACCTATAACCCAAGAAGGTAGAAGTGAGTTTGAATCACTGAATCTGAATACAGCAGTTAAGGGGCAGAGCTGAGAAGACTTACGGAACTTTCTGGACAAATGCCTTTATTTTTTTTTTAAAGATTTTTATTTATTTATTTGACAGACAGATCACAAGTAGGCAGTGAGGCAGTCAGAGAGAGAGAGGAGGAAGCAGGCTCCCCGCTGAGCAGAGAGCCCGATGCGGGCCTCTATCCCAGGACCCTGGGACCATGACCTGAGCCAAAGGCAGAGGCTTTAACCCACTGAGCCACCCAGGCGCCCCTGGACAAATGCCTTTAAGCGATTCATTAAACAGAAGAAGAAATGGCCACCAGCAGTGTTCAGTGTATTGCCCAGTGTCACAGAGAGAACCAGTAGTGTTATTAAGATAACAGCGTAAATCTTCTGGTATCAAGTCGTTCTTTCACTCCTGCCTTCCACCAAGAGTTCGCTGCCACCTGCAAGCTCATTTTGCAGAGGGGGGTGACAAAGGCATAAAAGCTCCTATCCTCACGAAGCTTCCATTCAAAAGTGGGCAAGACAAAAAAAAAAAAATGAAAAAGTGGGAAAGAGAGAATCGGGTAATACGTATACAAACAACAGTGGTGAGTGTGGGGCCTGGGTTTGCTGGAAACAAAGGAAAGAGAGTGGTAGAGCAGACAGTGAACAGGGAGTTCAGGTGAGTCTGAAGGTCCTTGGAACTACTCCCTCAGAGGCACTCACGGTAAGGTGTGGCTGTGCACTGCAGATACAACACATGGGGGGGGGGCGGTGACAAGGCCCCGGGGGCCTCCGTCACATAATCAACACACGTGCCCCTTTGCTGCCCCCCCACTGCACAGACTCCGAGCCACAGCTATTCATATGCAGTGCAGGCAATGGAGAAATAGTCCTTCCATAAGATGATATATGAACAGTGCAAGGCAAAGAGAAAACCCAAAAACAAAACAAAAAAATCCTCATAAATATGGAGAACAGATGGCTGGTTGCCAGAGGTTGGGGTAAAGGGTGAGTGAAATGGGTAAAGGGCGTTAACAGGTACAAACTTTCAGTTATAAAATATGTAAGTCCTGTGGATGTAACTGTACAGCACGGTGACTACTGTTAATACTGTATTGTGTGGTGGGAAGTTGCTAGGAGTTCTCATCGCAAGAAAAAAACTGTGCAGTTATGCATGGTGTTACATGCTAACTAGACCTACCTACCCTGGTGATCATTTCGCAACACATACAAATACTGTATCGTGTTTTCCACCTGAAACTGATATAATGTTAGGTATCGTTTATATCTCAAATAAAACTAAAAATGAATAATAGAGTACAAGAAGGGTCCTCAAATTAAACACAGGACTGAAAGTTAAAAGTCATCTGACCTCTGGATTTCTCTTTCAGCCCACAGACCATGCTCCAAAAATGTAAATGGTCATCACAAATCCCAACATGTTGAGTCATGAAAGGTAGGCTTAAATGTGGAAACGAACAGTTGAAGACTACTTAAAAATTTTTTTTAGAACTCTACTGGATGCAGTGAGCCTGGTTGGTACAGTCGGTTAAGCGTCCAACTTTCCAACTTTTGGTTTCGGCTCAGGTAGTGATCTCATGAGATCGAGCCCACAGTCAGGCTCTGCGCTCAGCAGGGAGTCTTGCTTGAGATTTTCTCTCCCTCTCACTCTGCCCCTCCCACCTGTGTGTATTGCTCTCTTTCTCTCTAAAATAAATAAATCTTAAAAAAAAAAAAAAAATCTTCCAGATGTGTCACAATTGTCTGCAAAAACTCAAGAGACGTGTGAAGGGTCTCTTTTCTGATCCATGTTTTCAGAAAACCAAAAGATTGGAGAGAATCCAGAGAAAGGCAAGGATGATGAAGAGGAGGGAGAGTGGAATCTCTGCAAAAAGGTTACAAGGGTCAAGATGGTTTAGCCTGAAAAGGAAAAGGCTGCAGGGTGACTTAGTAACTGTCTTCAAGTATATGACAGGATTTTACCAAGGAGATGTCAACAAGTGATCTTGATAAGCAGACAGGACAGAGGACTACAGTCTCAAAGAGCAGCAGGTGACGAGTGGGCAAGTGAATTCTGGGAGCCACAGAAGTGAGTTCTTGACCAAACTGGATCACGCTGACAGACACTGTAGAATTCCTTGCCTTGGAGACCTTTTTATACAAACAGCCCATTCTCCTTGATTATAAATAGCCCTTTTTAGGCACAGTGAGGTGACGCTGAGACAAAGTGAACTTCAGTCATCCTTTCTATGATTTTCAACTTTCGGATCATAAATTGGAAATAAGGCTTTACCAATATTCCATCTCCTACCCTGCAGGGTGGGGAGTAAAAACAAATAAACAACAACAACAACAACAAAAACAAACAAAACAAACAAACAAAAAAACCCCAGGATCTAGCAAGGTCTCATCCAAGGAGGGTTTACTAATGACATTGTTTTATAATGTAATAAAAAGGGTGCCACTTTTCACTTGATTTTTTAAAAATGATGGTAAACATAAGCAAGAGAAAAGAAGCCCCAATTAACATAGTTATGCTTAGAAGGAAAATGAGGCCAGACACAAGAGGCCCCCTCAGGTCCCAATTCTGCTAAATGAGAGAATGAATGTAGAGCTGCCGTGTGCATGTCCTAAGCTTAAGCTGAACTCGGGGATTCTCTTCACTTCCTTCAAGAAGAGGCATTTACGGCAGAAGGCTCAAGAACCAATAAAAAAGGTAATTTCACAATATCGCTGCTGTGTCCCCAATCATCCAAAGGGCCGAAGGCAGCTCCATTCCCACTACATTGCACTGCGCTTGCCACCCGGCTGGTTTTCAATTGACACTGCCATGGACCGCCCCCCTCCCGCTGGCAAGCTGGGCCTATTGGGGTTTTGTAAAAAATTGCCAGTCCACACCAGGCTGCTGGTCTCTGCTTGGGCTGTGATCAAAAGTAGGGGATGATTTACGCTCCTTGAGGAAAGTGGGCTCAGCCCTGGTTCTAGGCACAGGTGAGGATTCAAAAAGCCAAGTATGATTTAAGGAGGAGGTCAGAAGCTGGGGACTTATTCAGCGACTGAGTCTTCTACATCTGTAATTCTTTTAAGTAATACCAACAAGCAAGGTCTGATGGAAAATCAAGTCCTAAACCCCTGTTGGCATTAAGTGAAAATGGGTATTTCCCCCTCGATTCTACAAAATTCTAGAACCCTACTGCTCCAAATGGTAGCCACTAGCCACAAGTGGCTATTTCAATCCCAACTCATTAAGATTCAGTAAATTAAAAAAATCTCCTCCTCCATTGTGTTAACCACATATCAAAGGCTCGGGTGGCACACTGATTAGTGGCTACTGCACAGGACCGCACAGATACATGAACATTTTCATCTCCATAGAACATTCTGCTGGGTATCTCTGTTCTGTAATACTAAAGGCTGAACAACACTTAGGAAGGCAGCTGAAAATTTTACAGATGTGGAAACTAAGGCCCACACTGAGGTTACCTGCCCCAGTAGCCAACAGTCAATGCCTTGAGTAACCCCCACACCAATGCAGCTTGAAATGTAGAGGTCTTAGAGAGGTTACATGTAATGCGTCATGAGGGCCTTGGGAAAGACTAGAGAAGGAGCCAATTAACCTGAAGGACTCTGGCAAGAACCAAAGCGTAGGGGCCCAAAGACCATCCACAGAGAAGACAGAGCAGGAGCAAAGCAAAACAGATCATTTTGTGGACTGAAGAGTCAAACATGGCTGACATTTTAGAAAGGTCTAAGAAAATGTACAGTAAGAATGGAAGAGGAAACAGGCTTGAGTTTCAAGGCTCCTGTTTCTGCTCTCCATTGCTTTGTAACAAACGGCCCTACAGGAGGCTTGTAAGAACAATTTTTTTCTAAAATTCTAGGGATTGGCTAGGCTCAGCTGGGTGGTTCTTCTTTAGCTGGGGGTCAATCCTGCAACTGGATTCAGTGGGAATCCTGTGGCCCTCCAAGATGGGGTGTCTCTGTTCTTTTCCCTGTGTGTGTATCTCCCCATCCCAAATGCAGTCTCCCACCGCCCAGAAGTCAAGGCTCAACTTCCCTGCATGGCCAGTGTGTGCCAGAAGAACTAAGGAGAAAGCTTCCAAGCCTGGAACGGGCTGATGGACCTTCTGCTGCATTCTAGGACCTAAGGCAAGTGAATGGGCTGCCCCAAGTCTGCGTGGGCGGGGACACAGGCTCAAGCTCCAGAAAAAAGGGAGCGGCGAAGAACGTGTGGTCATTCTCCATCTCTCACATTCCAGCCCATACCCAGCTAAGGAATACTACGGAATTTAGCAGGAAACAGGAAACAAGAGAATAGAGTGATCAGAATTGCGTCTGAGGGAGGAAAAAAAAAACAGTGGGAACAAGTGGAATACACGAGGAAACCATCTCCAGTTAGGAGGGCCTATCACTGAAAGCACTGGTCGGAAACAGAGTCAACGTTTCAGGTAGAAATGGTGCATTATTCACGCAGATGGGGAAAGCTTGCTAAGTAAAGGTAAGTTTGAGTTCTGGACCAATTTAGAAAAACCCCTGCCTGCAGTTTACGTCCAGATTCAAAAAGAGTAATGACAGCCACAGGCCCATCCAAATAGAGGCCAAACATGCAGTCAAATGTACCTTAAGTGCTTTTTAACCTGGTTTCAATCATCACTTACAATTTTTAAAATTCTGCTGAACAGGTAGCTCCCCTGAATTAGAAAGTTAAACAACATTTACCATTAGCAAGCCATTATTTGGAAAGCTGAAACTGTATTCTAAATTACAGGGTATAAGAGATACTTAGCTAACTGAAACCTGGCCAAAATAGTAGGACAAATGTAACTAAATACTAGCTTGGAATTCTAATTAACCACTGCTTCCCACAGTCTTTGTTTTTACATCTCTTTCAAAATACGTATTATCAATACGATCCTTTCAAAAGGTCTAGTCTAACTGAAGGAAGAAGCAGAAGCTTTAAGATGTCTAACATTAAGACAGCTGAGATTTGGGGAAGAAACGTCCACTCTACCTTGCCATCTCCTGAGTTCCTAGCGCGTGCCGAGTGCTGGAGGCAAAGCAGAGCACACGACAGGGTCCTCATCTCGCTAAAATAGATGCTCAGAGGCAAAAGTCGAATTACAAGCAAATCCATCTAGGCTAATTTCAGCTAACGAAACATGTTCCATCAAATCAAAATGGGGAGGCTGAGATGATGATGTGTACATGTAGGAACTATTTTAGACAGAAGAGTCACCCCTAAACTGTCCGACAGAAACTGTGCATTCTTGGCACCTGCAAGTTTTACCTGATCCATTAGCTTCTAAATTCCCTTCCTCTTGGAGGTCCCTTTTGAGTGTTGTGAAAAGGTCATTTTAAAGTTTGGAAGCAATGGGACAGGGGGGAGTGAGACGAGAGCCTACAGCTGTTTTGGAAGCTCAGGAGATAAGTATTTATCTAAGCCATCCACTGCTACTTAACAATAGATGGCAAAGGACATAAAAAGCTTCCCGGAGAATACAGTGTCCCCCTTCCCTACATTTGCTAACTAATTAGATGAATGAGGTAGGAGACCTCGTCTACTAATAACCTAGCTACAGGATACTTTGGTTTAAGGGTGGATCCCTCCGTTTTTATTTTTCACACTTGATAAAATCTTCCTGGTAGTGTTTATCACTCTAGTTCCCACTGCCATCACCCTCCCAAGCACAGCCAGCACGTTAGAAAATCTATCGATGCCACGGAAACAAGTTTAAAAAGGGGGAGGGGGGCCTAGCCCATCTAATTGTGTTCTCTATACTCTTACACACAAGCAAACAGAAACTGACAAGAAACAGTTTCTGGGTTAGAGAACTCTGAATGTATATAATATTGGCCTTCATAAAAGCAATGTCCATGAATAACAGTTAAATTAGTAGACTGCTTCCAGAGTCTTTTTTTTTTTTCTCCAGGCACACCCATGGTATGTCTTTAACAGATCCTGGGTACTTCAATGAAAAACTGAGGTGCCAATGATTTGCAGGCTAAATTAATGTTAAATACTTCAAAGAACTGGACAAATAGGTCGGCAGCAAAAATTTTATGAGTTCACTTCCTTCAAGGGAACTTGGAGAGCGGGCTTTTATTGCTGTGAATTCTAGTCACCCCTTGTACCCCTCAGCATCTGTTTGAAATACAGAGTAGACAATTGCTTTTTTGGCTGTGACTCAGGTGGTTGAAACACAGGACAAACAGACTACTGTATATAAGCTTTCCTCCAGCAATGAAAATTTTTATTAACTCTCCTGCATAGCAAACGTGGCGGCCGCTTAGTGCCCAATCTCCACAGCATTATCGAGGAATCTGACTATTTACGAATGCTGGTGGCCGAACAAGGGGTGACCATGTTCAAACGTGTCTACTCTCTGTTTCCTCGCATTTCAGGAGAGGCAGGGGAAAACAACACCACCAGCAAAATCTTGCGTCTGTTCAGTTTATCATTCCGATGTGTAAAATTCCAAGTTAAATACTAAATATGAGCTTTCTACATAAATATGTCAGTCTTGCTGCAGAGGCCAGCCAAAACAAACAAGTCCCACGGTGTGAGGCCGCAGAATTTTCATAGAAGCCATGCACTTGCCCGTTTTTAATCAGTTTTTCAAAATTTTCTCCCAAGACAACAGAAATGTTAGAAAGCAACCCACGGACAGGAGCGAGAAAGAGCTCTCTCCTCTTCACCATGGCGACTGGGGGGAGGATCAAGGGCCGAAGCCTGCCCGGCCAAACATGAGTCTGTCTGTAAAACTCTGCACGGAAGAGAGCTAAATTCCAGCCCCTCAGCCCAGCCCCCAAATTAAGAAACATATAGGCTGAGGCTAGAAATATGCAGGGATGTATCCCAAACGGAGCGAGCCGGATTTAAACGGTGGAAGGGTAGTGGACTCCGGAGCAGCAGAAAAAACAAAACAAAAAAAAACACACTTTGCTAGAAACGGCGCGTGCTACTAGACCAGAAGCTGCCTAATGCCCATCTCCAAAGACTAACCCACTTTATATAGAAAGTCTATTCACAAACTGGGAAATCGCTGTCATCAAAATCTTTTGGCTAAGACTACTTTGCGAGAGCGGACGTACTTTTTTAGAGACCTGTTCTGTGTTTCCTGCTAACAGATCTACTGCCCCTTTCTTTCTCGGAGTACAGCTTACTTTCTCCCTTCACTTGAAAACTCAGATACGCTTCATCTTAAAACAAACACCAAACTGCCTTTGAACTTCAAATTCACGCCCCTCACCCACCCTGGCCCATTGCACTTGAAATTATTTGCTTCCAAAATTATAAAGTAAAGGAAAAAGTAAGTGGTTGAGATGATTAGGGTAACAACTGTTTTTCTTCCTTAAACCAATTTACATAGCCTTTTTCCTAGCTGTCCCAAAATGCAGATTCTTCAAGGAATATTTCAGGCATTTAAACGGAAAGTGAACTCCCATGAATTTTGGCAAAAATAATGGAAACAAGGACTGAAACAAAAATATCCAATAAAACACTTTCTCTTTCCTGAAAGAGATGGAAAGGAAATAAAACACACCCTGAAAAGAAAATGATTTTATAAAACGTTACTAGGAATAGCTTTCACCAAATTCAAAGGGAGCGCCACTCTTTTTTGTGTGTGTGAAAAAAATCAAAACCTGTTTCCCAGAATGACTTTTCTAAAATCATCAGCACCTCACAAATTTTTTTTTTGTTTCAAGAACATTAAACTCAATTAAAGCCTTCTTTAATAGTCAAAAAATTAAGAAAGGAGGCCAATTCTGCCAAAAGACCTTTTAATCATTTCAAATTTAAAAAACAAAAAAAACCTAAGTCACAGAAGACTAACCAGACATGTCAAAAGTGGTCATTTTTTTCTCTTAAGTATAAGGACTGTTTTAACTATACAAAAATCTCTATTGATGTTACTGGTGTACACCCTCCTTGGGAGAATTTCTTCAGACACAGAAGCTTCCTGACTTCGTGACAGGTTCTTACGCCCACCTTGCCATTCACGTGCCCTGTGCTCGAGAGGGGTAAATAAAATAGGAAAGAAAAAATAAACAAAAACCAAAAGCAGCTCGGCTAGAGTGTCTATACATCACCCACCTCAGGCATGTGAGACAACCAGCAGGCCACACAGGAAGACCTGAACCACTTGCGTGGTCTCTGGTGGGCACCAAGGTGCCCTCAGTCCCTGGCCTGGGGGACCTGCTCTCGACAATTTGCATTTTCTAGGTAGGGAGTGAGAAGCAGCATTGTCTTCAAGGAACTGTGTGGGGCTGGGAGCAGAGATACCCCGTTTGAGCAGCCCATGCCAGTCTCTCATGGAACAGCATGAAAATCTGGGACAACAGACCACTCGGCTTGCTTGACTTACACGATTAAGTTCCCCAAAAGGAGGACTCTGAGTTAGGACACTCCCTGCAGTCCAGAGACCCGTAAAATCCCAGAAGTATTCATTTGAAAAACCTTTAGAAAGAGAGGCCAACACTCAGTTCCTCCTTCACTTGCCTCACTGCCACGTGGTCCCTAGCCTAGTGTGCGGAGGGCAGTCTTCCAGGTCCCGGAGGGCACAGACACCAGAATCAAAGGCAGCCCTTGCCTTCAAGAAACTTCGAGTTTTATAGGAGGGTAAGACAAGCACGTAAGAGACAGAGTGACAAATGCTGGGTGAGGGGCGGTGGGGGGGGGAAAGCGGGCATCAAGGCACCACGAATCACGCATGCCACCTGGTGACATGTGTGATCGCCCCATCCCCCACACCCACACAGTTGCATTCTTTAAACTTTTCTTGAACCCTGTGCAATTAAACAAATTTGGCAACCCATGCTAATTTTGAAAGGCACTCCCTGGGAATTTAGTAAAAGTTTAAACAACTTGTTTACATGTGTTTGGCCCATCTGTTTAAACAAAAAGTTTATTTAAAGAGGAGCAAATCTTGGGTGCAAGCTCCTTTTGTGCTTGAGACCACTAGTGACCTCTTATCCAGCTCCGCTTCCCTAATCTGCATTCTCAATCTCTTCTGTAAACAAAACTCGAATAACAACGTTTTATGATAAATGTTGTACACCTCTAAGATGACAGCTGCAAAATAAACTCGACTTTTATAACCAGGAAGCGTTCTAAACATACAGAAAATGCTCTTTTTTTTTTTTTTTTAAACACAGTTCCCTTCTAAGAAACCACACACAAAGAATTTTTTGTGCGTTCGCGTGCGAATGTTTGTACGTGTGCGCCTCTCTCTCTCTCTCTCTCTCTATTCCCAGTGATCACTCTGAAATGTGTGCATTCCCATCCTGACCCAGTGTTTTCCAGCCCCATGATGCCCTCACTTTTGATTGTGGAGATGATGTTGAAGTGCACAGAGTATTTACTGATCTGGTTATCTTGTTCTGTGACAGGGAGAATCAATCAATCAAGGGGCCGCCTCTGCACTTAGATATTCCAGGCACATCTCCACACTTCAGGATACGAGATCACAGTGTTATCCAGCCAAATTTGATCAACAAATGCAGTTCCCCTGTGCCACAGCAATCTCCGATGAAGATGTTATTATGTGGAACTGAGCAAAGTGATAAAGACAGTAGAGCGGGGCTCAGAGAAGCCCGGCTGGACCTTACTGACAGCTTTTATATACTGAGGCGGCAATGTCCCCTTCTTCCAGGATTATAAAAGTTCCCTCGATTTGAAGAAAATCACGCTGTCCATCCACGGGTGACCCCCCCCGCAACACTGCATTTCCCCATCTCAAACTAAAAATCCTCAAGGAGGAAGCAATGTATATTCCGTGGAACACTGCAGGCAGAATCCTTTAATAAAGAGGATGGTATTTAAAGCACAGAGAACATTCATGTGAATTTGCACAGAGCTCTTGCCATTGTTGCTGTGACTGTTAATTGGTGTGAGCTAAAACAAAAACATGCTTTCATAATGTAATCGGGTGTTATAAATAATTCAATTAATACCACACCTAGGACATTCCATGTAAGGAGGTGTCGATACTTTGAGTGGATTTAAAAAAAAAAAGTCTGAAAGAATCTCTTATCGTGCCAATAGCTCTCACTTCACTATTGCCCTGCAGTTATTTTACATTATTTAATCCCAAATCCCATCTTTTGGATTCTACCTTCCTCTTGCATTTTAAATCTTTAATGGAAGCCTTTGGCGGTCCATGGGTACAATGATTAGATATCTGCAGAGAGAAATTGAAAAATTAATCATCGTTTCCATTTTATATTTTTGTACTACACCAAAAATTACTTACTTGTAGAGCTAACTTCTACACTCTTGCAATATGTTCCTTAACATTGCAAATGTGGAGAATGATTTCAGATAAAGCATGTCCAAACTGAGCCAGTAAACAGCCTTAAGTTATTCTTTGAGATTTGTATTCTGGGTTTTCGTCCAAATTTCATTTCGATTCATTTTAATTAAAATACATTTATTGGTAGAGGTTAGGTTACATGCGGCCTAAAATCAGGGCAAGAGTACCCAGGCTAATCACGGAATGATGTTAAGATTGTTTATTCCCCTTTTATGAATTTTCCTACTTAAATTACAGCATTTCACAACTCTGTGCAAAATGTGAAATGCTATCCACATGCAGTGTATTATAGAAACTGATACATGCATTGATCTAACCTCCCCTCTCCCCTAAACATCTCCTTAACCACAGGAACAAGAAGGGGGAAAAAAAAAAACAAAAACAAAACAAAAAACAAAACCAAAAAAAACCAAAAAACCACCTAAAGTCAGCTTTCACATCACGAGTACCATCACACTGCTAAACCTATTAACTTTGTTTTCTTTTTTTCACTATTATTAAACTGGAAAGAAAAATTCAACTGGAAAATTGTGCCTTTTCGGTTCCCTTGTCATCATGTAATAAGTATGAGAAATATATGTGCGATGGCCAAATGGCCAGTAGACAAAACACCCACTCTAAGTGACGTACTGTTTTCCATACCACTCAGACAAAATCAAAACAACAGAACTGCTGCAAACAAAAACAAAATAACATTTCCCATCAGCATTCCAGACAGAGAAAATTTACAGGAAAAGAAGCTGGGAAAAGAACCAGAATGAAATAACTTGCTCATACCTCCACTTTCGGTAGAGCTATTTCTTCAGACAAACAGCACTTACTTTAACACTGAAATGTTTAACAATTGATAAAATGTTTGCCAGGGTTAGAAGACTTTTTCTTTTTCTTTTTCGGGCAAACATTTGCACTGTTTAAAGTGATGAAGTGTGTCTACAGGACCGAAGGGGCTACTTTTTTTTTTTTTTAAACAGGGGGAGACTTATGTTTAGGAAAAAAAAAAAAAAACAACCACAAAAAAACTTAGGTTGTAGAAACATCCAGAGGCAAGTGTGTCATTTAGTTGGTTCTCCTTTCACTGAGAAATTCAGAAGTGTTTCCTGGTCCAGCTAAGCCCGCCTGGCAGGAGGATGTAAAACTTCCTTGAAAAAGTGAAGACGATCTCCTTTTATAGCTGAGTCACATGTGTGTGACTTGATTAAAGGTGCTGGCTCCCAGGAAGTCACGGGAACAGGGCTGCGTCTGGAAACCGGCTCATAAACTGAGGCACGGCAGTGACTACCAACAGCTGTATTTGACTATCCCATCGAGTGAGTGTGCAGTGTCTCTATCACGGGGGATTCTTGTCAGCTGCTCTCTTGCTAACACAATTCCTGTGTTTTGCCCAGCAGTAAATGGACGCCTCTGCCCCAGCGTCCTCTAAACAACTCCGTTAACATTTGCCCCCGAGCGTCTCTCTCTTTGTCCAGTCCCTGTCTTCTAACAGATGTCATCCAAGCCTAATCAAGCATAAAATGGTCATAAATATTTCTTTCTGGTAGATTTCACATTCGCATTTCATGCAGGGACATGATATTTTTCTGCTACCTCCAGGGAGAGCCTAATGCAAAAACCAGTTACTTACATTCTAGCCTCATGTTTCTTTAGTAAAATGCAGAACATGTTCTCAGTTCAAAGACATAAAAAGGCGTAAGACTTTATCTTCGGTCTTTTGTTTAACTGCACCTTTTTTCTTCTCCCCCCCCCCCAAATGCATCTTCATTTTACAGTTTACACTTATGCATTACAAATGTTCCTTTGTGCGTGGGAAAATATAAAACAAGATCTAAAATGAGACCATGTCTACCATATTTCAATAACTTCAGGTTTTCAACATTAGACTCCTTAATTACTGGCAGAAAGAGATTTTTTGCTCAGATACCTAATTCAAATAACAAGCTATTTAGAAAGTAGATGAGATAAGAGGAGGGCTCTTCTATTTTCGTTCGTTTTATGCACAATTTTGCAACCTTCTTCATCAAATTTAGTTAAAACAATGGGATGAATCCAACGTACAAATTTAAGGTTCATGCCAATTTGCCAGTTGAAAAAAGGAAAGATAATCACGAGATAGGCCCCGTCTCTGACACTTGAAACTTTGATCAAGCAGGGGAAACTACTCCAGATAATTAAGCTGCCTCCTTAATGAGGGAAGAATTGGTAATCAGCACAATCATATTTGTCTTCAGCAAACTTAGTAAATAATGAGTCTTCATCTAAAATAAAACTATCCTAATAATACTTTTGAGGCCATATGTCTGTGTTTCTCTTCCCTTTTGTCAAAACAGCAACCTTATTCTGCTATTTAAAGGACGCCACAAAACACGTAGCAATATAGATCACAACAATGACGCTCCGCCCCCAACCCTTCCCTTCGCTGAGCCTAATATTTGATTACTGCTAGTCAAATCAAGCTTTCAGGCAAATAATCTCCATTTTTAAAGTTAATGAGATATGGTCATGTCGACAACAGCTTGCAGAAACTTTTAATTTTAATTCCTGCAGGCTGTGCTGGCCTCTTTTACAGCAACTACTGTATGAATGAGTCAAATTTGCCAACATGGCTTATGTAGACAAGTGCACACTAATTAAAAATACCCACTGGTATCATAATTTAAATACCATGAAAATAAACTGTGAAAGTCGCTCGGATCCAGGCTCATGGTTGCCTTAGACCGCGTTTCCTCTGACTATAGGATGTTTTATTGCTGGCGTGTTCTTAGCTGAAAACCATTCTGCATCTTTGAGGAATTTGGGACTTTGATGTAATTATACAATTTGTGTTAATATTTGTTTCACATAAGCTGTTAAGCAGGCCTCCCGGAACGACCACTAATTGAGAAAACCATATTGCTGAGGCAAGCGACAAATTTATCCTCTCGATGCGGGGTCCATCGACAACTTCGCCTGGGCCCATGGGGACTCCTCTTCTCTCTCTAAGCTCGGGCCACAATGAAACACAAGTAAAACGCTCGTTCTGTCCTTCTTTCTCTTCTTTGATTCCTCTGAAGTTTTCATTCTTCTTAATATTTGGATTTTAAGTGCTTTTCTCCCGAACAAGGCAGGTAGGACAGGCTTCTTTCCCTCCATCTAATCCCTAAATGCTGGTATAATTTCATCCACCCATCCATCCATTCATACACACACATGCACACACACACACACACACACACACACACTTACTTTTAAAATTTAGATAATTTTTTTCAAGAGAATCCCAAGTCCGCCTTTGCTGGGATAAAAGCACATTTCACACAGGGTAAAATCTTGGCACCTCAAGGGTTAAAGCTATTTGAGGGGTTAAATATGCAATTACCTCTGACTAAAACCAGAGAGACATATAGATAAATAGAAGAAATGAAGTCCCCAGGTTCCCTTCAGAAGCCTTCATCGCATTACCACCAGACAGAAACTCTTTAAGTACCATTTTCAGATGTTAAATCATTGTTCGCACTGCACATATTCTCACTCCTCCTGGGGGAATGACATCTGAAGAGAGCGTGCTAACAAATGCAATGCTGTAAACAGGCATTTCTCCTCTTGTCGTGAGTACCTTTGTATCCCCGCTCCCGGCTCTGTCAGCCAGGCCTTCGCTCTGCTTTCAAGTTAAAGGACTGGATGAACGGCATCGTCTATTACCCAGAGTGTGCGTGGAGATTATAAATAAGAAATAAAAGTGACTTTCAGTACACCGCTTTTGCATTAGCAAGTTGCCTTCTCTCTTACCTCCTCTGTCCTTCATACCTTACAACCAACCATCTATTGGAAACCTGCGTTTCAGGGTTTCGTTCAGAGGGTGACCCAGGCTGGACAATGTGTTAGCTGAGATGTGGAAAGTTGTCCTGGCACGTGCAGGGCTGGGGTCTGGGCCACGGCTCCGAAGCCCCCCTTCTCCCCTTCTTAACCCTGATCTTACAGATGTCCTTCAGGACGAGGGGCTGCTGATAGGACTGGCTCTTCATTTACATTTTTCTGTTGACAAACAGAGTCCATGAATATTAATTATTCTGAAGTTTATTTGCAGAAAAGGCACTTTCTAATCCTTATCAATTATTTATTGAAAATCTCCCCCACCTAATAATCTCATTAACATTATTATACTAAGGCCAACAGCAAATATTCCTTTGATAAGTAACAACCCAACCCGTTATTCTTCCTGCCAACTCTCCTGTAGCCTCCTCTGCTTAATCATGGACAACCCGGCCTTTGTTTTCAGGAAGCTCTACCTTAGCCCTCCATTATTTATTTATTTATTTATTTTTAAATAGAAGAAAACTCACATACAGGGCCTTTTGTTTAAAAACTGAAAGTTTCTGATACATGAGGAAAAAAATTAAAATTAAACAGTGGAAAAATACACGTATGCCTGCTTTTTAAATCCCCGTGGGTTACATGTAGAATTACTAAATGGAAAACCCCAGGGCCCCACACCCCACAGTCATGGAGCATGAGCGCCCCAAGGGAACGCATGATGTCTGGGAACACATGAGGGTCTACAAGAACGTGATGCAAATGAAAACCACATCTCAATAATGAAGACACCTTCCACTTACATAATGTTTCGCTGCTTACAAAGCATTCTGACCTTTAATACCTCATTTACTTCCCCAAATGCCCTTCTCAGGTAGGCAGGACAGTCATTATTAACTTGATCTTACCCATAAACAAACCAAGAGTAAGGGACTGCCTGAGGTGACAGAGTTACCAGATGGCAGGGCATGGAGAACCATCCACAAGGTTTGTACCCCAAAGCATTCACTGATTCTGTTTTCAAACCCAGGGATTCCTCTAACTTTCTTCTTCCTTTTTGACTCACTGTTGGCGTTTTAAAAGACATGCCTGCTTGCAATTTCATGTTTTAACGATCTGGAGTGCCTACTGGCGACTGTGAGGGACTGCACTTGCCCAAAATCACCAAAGCACTGAATATGTAAAACAGAGCCTAATTTCTAATTTAATCAGAAATTAATGAGAAAAGAAACAGCATGCAATTTTAGAAGCAGAAGGAACCTTTGAAATGAACTGGTTTCCAGAGGCTCAGAGAGGCAGGGACTTGCTACAAATCACAGCAAGACTCCAACCCAGCCTGGCTGGTAACCTGCCCCAGTGTTCGAGGGTCTCATCTGCAGAGCCCCTGCATTCTCCAAACTTGAGAGGTCACTCCTTTCCTTCTTTTGATCCAGGGGTCAGCCTTTTTTTTTTTTCCCCCTACCATGGAAGGAGTTTCTCCTCCTTTGCCTAAGAACATGAGTCACTGTCCCTAACGATTTGCCCAAACTTAAGATGGTTTTACAGGAATAATCAGCCAGGAAGGCACTTCCACTTCACCCTCTCAACCCCAAAGTCTGCATCGTGCCTTTTCTTCACCCCCAGCACCCACCCAACCTGACTTATTTAACACTGAAGATCTTTTGACATAACACACCAGCTATTATCCTATGAGTACGTTCCACCCAGGAGATGGACAAAGCCTGACTCCACGCCAAGATGCTACACGGTCCAGGTGGAAGGTCACTGAAAGGCAAGGTGACCGTGGGATGCAGGTGGTAACGGGCCAGTTCATGATGACGAGGAACGTCCAGGAAGGATTTACAGAGTTTACCTCTGGCAAGTCTCATAACAATGAGATGTGAAGATGAAGTCTGAAGTCATCTTATGAGGGACTGTGGCCGTATTTTGGGAAGTCTCAACTTCTTTCCTAACAGCATTCAAGAAAATGTGGGCTTACGGGATAACCAAAGTAAATGAGGCTTTAAGGAATGGGAATTGGGAAACAAATCATGGTAGGAAGGATGAAACCATTTTTTTTTCTTCTTCTTAAAAAGGAAGTGAAAAAACAGTGATCAGTCTTAAGGCATGGTATGACTACCAGAGGAACTTTACCACCTGCTACACAGAACAATTTCCCTGGGCCATCATCTCTGCATCTTCTCTGGGCCAGCAAATACTGCCAGTGGACCAAATCCAGCCCACTACCTGTTTCTGTAAATAAAGTTTTATTGGAACACAGCCATGTCCATTTACATATTATCTACAGCTCCTTTAACGGAGAGCATGTGTGACAGAGACAGCCTCCAAAGCCAACAAAATTTAACACTGCAAGTAAATCTTAATGTAAAATTGGCCAATCCCTGCTCCAAAAGGAAAACAGTGAAGAACAATAACCACTTCCCAATAATCATTAACCAAATTTGAAAATGGATGTACAGGTAGGTACACACACACACACACACACACACACACACGCACATGTGCGCACAGTCACCCACCCAGCTGTACTCTATGAGCTGAACATGGCTCTTGATGATATTGGGAACCACGGGAATGAAGTCTCTGATTTCATCCATCCTGACAGATCATGGAAGGGCCCACGTCATACTACACAAGACTATTTCTAAACACATTGGGGGCATCCATGCAAAAGCAAATCAAAGGACAAAGCCTTTATTTTGTCTGAGCTTAGTTTCTTCATCCATAAAATGTGAGGCTGGATTCATCTAAGGAATTTAAAAAATTCTAGGACTATAGAGAGAAAGAAAAAATTAAAGTGAACACACACTATAGATTTGGGGTAGGGAGTGGAGGGTGAAGGAGAATGGAGGACACGGGAGTGAGAACAGGCACAATCAAGAGAGAATAGGGAAGTCCATGCTGGAGGGATGACATGAAGTCACTTTCATCATTCCTACAGGAGGTAGAGATTCGGAAAGAGTTTAGCACCTACAGGGAGCAGTAGAAGGAATGCTCTACTTAACACATTACAATGAGTTAACAGAGAGATCAAGGTTCTAGGAATCCTTCCGGAGAGGAGGTGAGAGTCCACGAGGAGAGTGGGCAGAATGGGTCCTACTCCAGACTTACAAATAGTTAGAGGAGCAAACACCCGAGCCACCTGGAAATAGGCATAAACTTCTGCTCCTCGTACTGGGAAGGGATAGAGCCCAGTGTTCGTCCCCAGCCCATGTGTTTCTTTCTTCCAATGACAGCATGGACGTGGCCATGGTGACACCTTTGAAGAACTGAGTTCCCTTCCCTCTCAAACCCTTTGGCAACCCCAAAGTGGGAGATTTCCAAATTATGACTTTCCTTTCAATAAAACTGCTTCAGCCCACTCTACCGTTCTTGCCAAAAGCAGACCTGTTTTTAAAGGTGACAGAGAGAGAAAGACAGACGAAGAAGGATCCACGGTGGCCTGGCATCTGGGCTTTTGTATGGATTCAGAACAGTGACCAACAAGCAAGTTAGCTGATTTAATAATGTTTGTTAAAGCAAGGACTGGGCATTATCGGCCATCCTTCCAAAATAAGCCACACAAGTTACGACAATTTCCCAAACGGGAAACAAACATATGCTTTGCTGCTGGGGAAATGTACATAGTTTGACTTGTAGGTTATGAATCTTTAAAACTCCTACCATAAGTCCTACCGCACATCCTTTGTGAGTACTATCTTTTATTTATTGGGCTAAGCGATTGTTCCTTGTTGACTGGACTGGTGCTGGATGTTAGCAAAGCAGGTGAGCCACGGAAACGTTAACACAAAATACCATTCGGGGAGCAGAGGATATTGTGTCAACAGAGCTAATCACTCTTGAAGCAAAATAATCCACTCTTTTAGATATTAAAACAACGAAAACAACTGTGGTGACTTCAAAAGGACTAACTCATTCATCAGTGAAGCTGAGTGAATAATTTCCTCAAGAAACACAAGGTACCAAAAATATTTTATCCAAATACATTTTTGGAGGTTGGGAAAAGGGTTGAGCCTGTCATGTAATACTAAGAAAACACAGAAGGTATTTCCCCCAGCTCGTCAGTCTGTGACAGCTGTTTGGGGCACCTGGAGAAAGTTTGCAAGTTTTCGGTCTTCCGGCCGCATGTACCCAAACACAAGAGCCATAAAGAGAAAACGTGTCCGACCCAAAATGGCTGCTTTTAGGTTGTCCATAAAACACTGACGGCAGCCATCACAGCTTGCAGTGGACTGTGCACAGACTTATTAATAAACCTAGATTTCCCAGGTCTTAAAAGCCAACACTTCCATGCCTCGTGAAGGAGACAGAGATCTGAGACACAGTCCACGTCAGAGGCAGGGTTCAGATGTGCCGGAACCCCACACGCGGGCTACATTGCCCGCCGCACCCCCATAAACCTCACCACAAGCACGGCCAAAGTCTGTCGTTTCTGGAGGGACCCCAGAGGCTTTCCAATCAGTGTGTTTCAGAAACAGAAGGAAAGATGTTAACCACTGCCTGAGCGTGCCAGGCTTGGGTTGGCTCGTGAGAAGGATGCAGGCAACAGGGGTGAGGCGGGACCCTCCTTCGGAAACGAAGAAACGAATGCGAGCATCGGGGCACAGCTGCTTACGGGGAGGAGGGGGGCACCCGAAGAAAGGAAGAAGGGCTCCCTGCGAAAACGGGAGAAGGTAAGAACGGAAACGCTCTATCTAGAGGAATATTTGGCATATTCATACTGGACTCAGCAAGAAAAGATGGGTTGAAAGGAGAGAGAGACCTGCACGAGATAGCATTTGAGGGTGTTCGCTGTAGGGAATGGAGGCCAAGGAAAATGGGAGTGATCCAGGTAGCAGGACCCGATTTCCCAGCGCAATGAACACAAGGGAAGAAGCTGGTAGGTGAGGATGAGAAGCTCAGGTGGTGGGACCGGGCAGATGGGGCTTCGAAGCTGGGATTGTCCGTAAGCTGTGTGAACTCGGGAAGCCAAGGAGGTCTCTTCCTGTGAGGGGTAGGAATTTTAAGAGTACTTAGCTCACAGTACTAAGTACTTTGTGCATATGAGAACAAATTGTGCTAATATAGTATGAAGTCCCAAGCTGGAGGAAAGGAACCTCCAAGAGCTTTCAAGTTCTACTGTCGATATTCCCACTACTTCTCCCGCCATTACTATTCCTGATGTGAGTACACTCGACTCTCGAACAACACAGGTTTGAACTGCACTCGTCTACTTTCACTGGACTTTCTTCCCAATATAATACAGTAAAGTCCTGTACGTGTATTTTCTCTTCCTCGTCATTTTCTTAATAACATTTTCTTTTCTTTAGCTAACTTTACTGTGAGAATTCATTATGTGATTCATATAACATGTAAGATATGTGTTAACTAACCTACTACTTATGTTACCGGTAACACTTCTGGTCAACAGTTGGCTATAAAGTAGCTAAGTTTTGGTGGGCAAGTCAAAAGTTCTACATAAATTTGTAACTCTGCAAGGGCTGGGTGCCCCTAATCCCCATGGTATTTAAGGATCAACTATAATTTCAAACCAAGAAAAATGTGTGACAATAGGGATGTTGACGATTTTTGATAAAAAGAAGAAATGCATTTATTTATTGAAAATGGGTGAGCTATCATCATACCATGTTGAAAATTTCCTCCTAAAATTAATTTTTAAGCAATGTGCCCAAATCCTGAATTAGCTGGCAAATCTCGGAGAAAGTGAAGAGGGGGGAGGGAAGTTAGGAAAATAGCATTAATTAGACCATAAACTCTGAAATGTGAAACTAAGAACATGTATTTTCCCCTAAAGCCATAAACACTAAATATAAAATTAAGATGAAAAAGTGAACCATCATATATGAAACTGAGCCCTAACTATTCCCACTGATAACATTACTGCTAGCTATTTCTTTTAACTATAAAGTTCCACAGTGGGTATGGGAATATGTAAAAATGTGAAGGAATGACTTAAATCAAAAGAGAGAGAGAGAGAGAGAAAAGATAAAGAAAAAAAATAGCGAATGGCTAGTGGGTCATCAAAATGTCCACAGTTGGCATCTCTGTAAACAGAGACTGTGGGCAGGCAGTGTAGTTTCTTCTTCTTTTTCTGCTTTCCTAGACACATCTTCTAATTTTGTTACAATGAACATGTAATTAATTGTGCAGTAGAAAATTTGAAATTATTTGGTATTCCATTTTCAATTGAAAACATCTGAATTACACCCAAGCCTTCTCCCCAGAGCCAACACTGAGGATTTCACTCTCGGCTCTGGTACACGGGGTATCTCATAGGCACTGGCAGAGCTAAGTGACTGTCTCGGCACCTCTTCCAGCACTTTCAGCAACCATTCCCTAATTGTGCCACAGTCACTCTGCCAATATTTTATGGGAGTTTCACAAAATGCACCTATAGCTAGTTAGACTCACAAAGGAGAGGACCTCCTAATATTCTGGCTTTAAAACAAAACAAAACAAAAAAAGCCACCTTTCCCCAACCCCATTCTTAATTCTTTTTTTTTTTTAAAGTTTTATTTATTTATTTATTTATTTGAGAGAGAGAGAGAGAGACAGTGAGAGAGAGCATGAGTGAGGAGAAGGTCAGAGGGAGAAGCAGACTCCCCGTGGAGCTGGGAGCCTGATGCGGGACTCGATCCCAGGACCCCAGGATCATGACCTGAGCTGAAGGCAGTCGCTTAACCAACTGAGCCACCCAGGCACCCCCCATTCTTAATTCTTCAGAAACTTCCCCAGCCTTCTAGAAATAGGACGGGCCACGGGAATCAAATATTATCTCAGATTGAAACCTAACAAGGGGACTCACCAGACAACAGCCTAGCGAAGCTATTGGTTAGACGTGGTGTGTAATTATTTGCTATCCTGGTTCTAGGTACTAATCCCATAGAAATTACAGAAGGAGGGCAGCAAGGAGCCCTGAGACATAAAAATCATTGCCATGTGTAAAAACTCAGATGTTAAAAAAGAAAATGCAGGCATAAGAATTTAGCCAGAAGAAAAAAAAAACAGACATGCCAATAAAAAAAGCTGCTTCTTAAAATTTGGCTGGCAGTGTCCTTCCCCTCCCCAATGGATACTCTTAGTAAAGAAAACATGGTAGGTTTTTTCTCCCTTGCCTGTATTTGATTTCCAATTAAAATTAAATATAAACTGAAACGCCACCTGGATTTTAGCAAAATCCAATCCCCGCCCTCCACCGCTCCTTTTTCTTAAAAGAAGAACCTGGGCTTACATATACAAACATTTCGCTAAATGACCCGTGGCAAATTGCGTAATGCCAGTAAAAGTTGTGTTTTTTAAGTTATGAGCCCCAAAGATTTTATCTGAAATAAAACCCTGATTCAATTCAGATTCTGGAGGCAAACTGTGTCCTTAGCTCTGCCTCTAAATTTAAAACATTTGTGGTGGGGCCCCTTCAGTAATGTTGCTAGTAGGTATGGAGGAGAAATTCTGTATTTATTAAGATATATGTTTTCTTTTCTAAAATGGTAAATTGGGGCACTAATTGCCTACAAGAACTGATTCTCTGCAGTCTTCCTACAGAGGTCAGTTTCTAAATGAAGAGTGTGATTGTCAAACAGGACTGTGCCCTTATTTCAATTAATTATCTCAATGAGGGAAGACACAGGAACTCTGGAATTCATGGATGAGGGCTCTCCTTGGAGGTCTCTAACATGCATTTCTACACTGCTCTAAGGTGATCACATTTGAATATAAAAGGGGGTGACCTCTGTTAAAGAATGGAACAGCCCTGAGAAACCAGATGGTTCCCTCCTGGCCTCTGACTTTGGGTCCCTAAGATTTCAGCCCCGCTTTTCCCTATTTTTAAAACGTGCTGAGCGAACAAAATACTGTCAAAAGCACTATTATTTTAAAGGCTTGACGAGTGTGCCAAGGTCTAAGATCTATTATTCAATGTATTTGTCACATAACTGGGCTCTAGAAGTTATCTCTACTGCCCCATTTTATAGACAAAAAAAGTAAGGCTCAGAGAGATGGGCAAAACTCACTTTACTTCACCCATTCAGTAAGTACTAGAGGTGGGTTTTTGAACTCTTGTCAGTAGGAGTCCAAGATGTCTCAAATGAAATGTTTCTCCTGCATTTTCTAGTCCTTGAGGCAGTGAGATCAGTCTACAGGGGAAACAGCGTGCACTGACTAAGCAGCTGAGGACATCCGTGCATGACTGTCGGTACCATGCTGGATGACATCCACAAGACAGGGAACAGGCTGCACCGCTCACGTGCTTTCAGGTGCCCTGCCCTTTTGCGTGGTTATTGAAGTGGGATCCTCCAACTGGCAGCAGAGAATGAGTGAAACACAACAGAAATGCAAATTCTGGGATGTCCGGGTGGCTCAGTGGGTTAAAGCCTCTGCCTTCGGCTCAGGTCATGATCTCAGGGTCCTGGGATCGAGCCCTGCATCGGGCTCTCTGCTCAGTGGGAAGCCTGCTTCCCCCTCTCTCCCTGCCTGCCTCTCTGCCTACTTATGATCTCTGTCTGTCAAATAAATGAATAAAATCTTTTTAAAAAATGCAAATTTTTGGACCTCACCCCAGATTTACAGAATAAAGTACTCTGGGGGTGGGTATAGCCATAGGTTTTAAGATGCCCTCCAGATGATTCCAATACATGTATAAGTCTGAGAACGACCACAGAATACCATACAACCTCTTGGTAAAAGTGGACTCCTGAATCAAATGGTATGACGGTCTTAAGCCTCCTGACACTCAATGCCATCCTGCTCCCAGAATGGGCTGTGCACTGACTTACACTCTCATCAGCCACGGAAGGGAGAGCCAGTGGTGTATGTATCATTTACTATAACCTTTGCTGATTTAATCAAAGATCTTTCAAGTAGTCTGTGAAGCTGGTGATTGTGTTCGAACAGATACAAAAAGGCTCTTCGAACCCATGCAGAGTGCTTTATATGACCTTACTTTCCAGAGTTTTCTTCGGAGCTGGCATTTATAGTGCTACATCTAAGATATCCAAGAACAAATTCCAGGGACACATTGGTAAGCATTTAGAGCCAGCAGAGGAAACCTTTTCCAAATTAAAGATAGGTTACTAATATACTTAACATTAATTAAACACAGAAAAATCTAGGAACATTTGTCAAAACACTGAACCAGCAAGCAAATCTAATTAACATGCAGTATGGACTGCATAGTGTTTTAATTGGGGGCTAGGGGGTTGGGGCACAATGCACATGAAACTCATTGCAAAATGACACAAACACACACATACACACACACTTCTCAGAGCAAAAGATGCTGGGGTTTCATCAGATTCACAAAAGAGGAACCATAAACCTGCAAAATGTATGCATGATGAAATTAAAGAAAGGACCTGTGCCAGGGAAACCCTCCTACCAGGAAGACTAAAGAAATGTTCACGAATTGTGAGATCTCATGATAAGTCATCGGGTAACAAGCTTAAAACCAGAAACAAATAAGAAGGTAAGAAAACAAAGAAGAAACCGCAGAGGACAGAAAATAAAAGGCTTTGGGCTTCTAGGAAAGACACCTCATAAATAGCTAGATTGAAGAAATACCTCCAAATATGACAACCATTTTAAAATTAGGCCTTAGGATTTCAATGGTTCTAGCTCTCTGGCAAACAGAGGTGAATTAGCTAAAACCCAATATAAAAGGACATAAAATATGGACACCACTGACCAAATGACCAGCCTTGTCAGTCCCCATCTAATCTCTGGAGATCGAACACTCGACATAGGCAACCGTCTGTGTAAACAGATAGGCCCCACACCATTTCCTGGAGACCAACAAACTCAGATGATGGCGTGCGGCACAGAAAGACTTCTACTTACCATTACCCTCCAGTTGTTCCACAGTGGAAATACCCCTTGCTCATCCCAAAATTAAAAATGGCGAAGTGGCAAAGATACACTTCTTAGGCACGTAGGTTATAAACCTCACCCGTCCAGCTCAGCATACACCTTCCATCCCCTCTCTCCTGATTGAAAGGGTTAAATTAAATCAGCTGGTGTACATGTGCTGAGTTACTGTTTCCTCAGTTATACCAAGGTCTTCAAAAATCCCGCCAGCATAGACACAAATAAACTCTCTTCTCTGGGTTACTGAAGATGTATTGCTTAAGTCACTCATCTGTTAATGACTCATACCCCTATCTTCCACAGCTTGTCTTCATTTTGCTTTGAGATTTTTATTGATATTTAATGCATATGTTTATGTTTTGTTCCACTACGATTCGATTCGAAGTTTTCTGAATTTAGGGAGATGTTAAGGGTATTTCTTCATATCTTCTTGCCAACCATGGGACGGTGAACCTAAGATACGCATGTTTTGATGTTCATTTTCTTTGGTAAGAGAACCATAAGGAAGAACGTCCGCTCTTTGAGTGACTCAGTGTCCAATCTCCATTTCCTTAGTGGGCTGGCTGATTATTCCTCTCACCACCAATAATGCCAGAACATTTAATTTGTGAAATGCATTCAATTAAATGATTAGAAAGTGACTCTGCAGATAGGATAAAACCAACAAGTGACTTTACCCCTCTGGAAAATGTAAGACAAAAAGACTTAAACTCTGATACATGTATTTCTTGAGGGATAATCTAGGGAAAAAAAAAATAAGGAATGATCCCTCAGTTCTATCACTTTCTATAAAGAGTAGTAGGTTCTAGAAGGCCAGCCTTGCCACATCTGCCCTTCACTAAAAATTTGTTCTGGAAAGGACCAGGTAAGAAGTACTTTCAGCTCTGTGAGCTGTATGTTCTCTGTTGCAACAATGCACCTCTGCTGTGGTAGGAGGAAGGTACCTCTAGACAATGGCCGACAAGGAGGATGGTGGTGTTTCAATAAAATCTTTTTTCCCCCCAGTCCAAGAAGGGAATCTATTAACTCACAGAATTCAAGGAAGTGCTGAGTAAACACATCACAGAAAAGGCAGGTGAGAACTGAACGGCAAGAACAAGTAGATCCAGAAGCTCCAATTTTGCCAGTCTTCCCCCCACCCCATGCTCTTGACTCTAACTCTTTCTTTCTTCTTACTTGAGATCCTTAAATGATTAGATCTACCTCACTGGGACATTATGAGAATTAGATGAGATAACATGTTGCAAAGAAATAAAATATCACAGTACTCAATACATGTCAATAAAAACCTTCTTAAAAAAAAAAAAAATAGGTGGCAGGCTTAGTTCCCCAATCCCTCGTATAGTCTGCAGGTTTAACACCGTGCATTGTACCTAGAACCTGCCCTGTCAGGGGACTGCACAAATGGCTGAGACAAGTTTAAAATATTTCAGGAATATAATCGTCACAATTCCGATTGCGAATATCACATCCTCAGCTTACGCATGATGCTTTCCCCTCCGTAAACACAGTAATGATACAGTCTTTTTTTTTTTTAAGATTTTTATTTATTTATTTGACAGAGAGAGAACACAAGTAGGCAGAGAGCAGGCAGAGAGAGAGGAAGGGAAACAGGCTCCCTGCTGAGCAGAGAGCCCGACGCGGGGCTCGATCCCAGGACCCCGGGATCATGACCTGAGCCGAAGGCAGAGGCTTAAACCACTGAGCCACCCAGGTGCCCCAATGATACAGTCTTTACGTAGATATACACAGCACACATACATAATACACAGCACCAACTTTGAGCTGGGAAGACAGGTGTACAGCCAATGAGATAATCAGAGTGTCATAATAAAAAAAATGCACATAAAGGCATTTTCACTGACTACTTTTGGATGGTGAATGCCTATTGAGTTGAAATGGAAATATCATGAGTAAGACCAAAAAAATGAGGCAAGGTAAGCAATATTATCACAGTATTATTTATCATATGCATTAGGATCAAAAATAGTCAGGAAAGAACGAGCATTATGTCATTCTCTCCCAGTCTTTAACCTTGTAAAAGGTTGTTGAGTTCATAGGGAAGATAACAAGAGTTAATACAAAAGGCTATAAAAATGGAACTGTGTCTTACCATGCAACCTTGAAAAATTAATACTTAATAATTATAATAATAAAAGGCCACTCTTGCCCTGTTTTAGGATGTTACATATTATTTTATTAAATTTTTCCAAAACTCTTTCTTCCTTTGGCTCTGAGACACATGGCTCTGCTATTGAAAAGCAAAAGACATTTTACGCACAATTTTCCCTCTACTAGAAAGAGGTATATTGTGCCCTTCAGTGAACATAAAATTGATATTATCATCTCTTAGTTTATATCTCACTACTTAACCTTCAGATTAAAAGTTATTGGATTTGAATGACTAAGAAGACATCATGTCACCTTCCCTTCAACGTGGAGACAGGGGAGTTCGGGATGAGAGAAGGCACAGTGATAAAAACACGGATTTTGGATCAGCTGACACTTTGCCTCTTTTGACAGGCAACCGTGATCCTGACAATTTCTTGTGCTTGTGTGGATGATAAATTGTGTGACAAAGGGTCTACTTTCAGAAACTTTGCTGAAGATGAATCTGCGTCAGGAAGTTAATTTTATTTAGAGTACGGTTGAAAAGGAGCAGTCTTAAAATAGGGATGAAAGAGTTAATTCAAGGAGAACTTTAGGGCTACCACATTAAAAAACAAAAACAAAAAACTACCTCTCTCATGCAGAAGATACTGGAAAATGTTCTATCTGAAGGGATTAAAGGGAAAAGAGCTGGTTTCCCTCCATCTGCCTCTATGCAGGGCTCAACTTAAACACACAGACAAGGCCTTGACATCCCTAAGCAGTTTAATCTATACCTCGGTCAATGAGTCTGCCAATAGCACCACTGTTTAATAATTACACATCGTATTTCCAACAAAAGAAACACAACATACAGCCCCTTTCACCCTAAAAAACAAATTCATTCTAAGAAGCTTGTGTCAATATGAAACAGACTTTATCAAAGATCTAACTTCGTCGTTTTGTTCTCTAATAGAGATTAAGTCCATTCCATGATCAATAGGAACACGAGGCAGTTTATCAGCATTTCCCATGTGACTTTTGAAAGATAGACTCATTAGTAACTGGCAAAGCCTAAAGGGAAAATATTTGATAATTTTAATCTGAATAAACATATACAATCAAAAGAGTGAGTTTTCATGATGTAAGAGGATGTCGATTTTAAAAAAGGACTTTTCCAAAGTAAGTCCGTTCCTTATTTACAACTTAAGTTTGTGCTTGTGCACAATTTGTGTTTGTCCAGTAACTGACCCGTGGCAGGGAAGAAGGGAGTGTGGGTTCTCCTCCTGATGATGCCCTTCTCTTCTGTTCCATAATTCCAGCACTTTGCCAGTCACTCAGATCGGAAATGCTGACTCATCACCCTTGCTAACTCCCACCCCTTGATGTCTTCACAGGTCCTACTTCAAGAGCCTCTGCTGATTTTCCAATACTCCCCTCAACACTCTTGTGACCACCACCCGCCTTTCTCTTCCTACTTCATTCATTCACAGAGGCGGTCAAAGAACTGTGCTGTGTCAGGGACTGTGCTGCGTGCTAGGGAACATGAGGGAATGAGAAAGGGCCATCCCAGCTGATATGGGTCCTACCGCTCACCAAGGTGTTCAAACACAGAAGAAAGGCAGAGAGCAAGGCGGTAAAGGTGGTCAACAAAACCAAGGCCTCAACCCAATGAAGCGAGAGTTAGCGGCCCATTACTGAATTCGGGACCTACCGTAGGGCCTTGTCACTGCTATTAATCTTTCAAAAATCTCTTTCCTTCTAAGCCTGGCCAGCTCCAACCTTATAATTTATCCTCAGTACTTCTCCTCCTGAATGGCCTTTCTTCTCTGACTAGAAACCTTCCCTGGCTTAGAAACCCAAGCCTCCAACAAGCTGAACCTCCAACAAGCTGAACCCAGGTAACCTTCGAACCACCTTCCCTCTGCTCCCATCCTTGCTCTCCAGGCTTTTCCGGCTCTAGTCAAATAAACTCAGAATTAATTACTCTACCATGCACATCTCCTTACACACAGGCAGCTTTGCACCACAAAGTCTCCATTCCATGAAAGAATATACAACAAATGAATGAGCGCATTTCAAGAACTCCAAAGCAAAGAAACAAAGTTAATACATAGTTTCCAGTGTAGCACATTTACTAGCTCACTTGGAACAAAGCTGAGGCCAGACCAGTATGTGAAATTCTCTTCACCACATTTTCTTGCGGGAGGGAAAAGAAAAAAAAAAAGTGGTTGTATTTCTCTGAACCAAATCAAACACAGTATTTAGCAAAGGGCCTCTGGAATGTTACAAGTAACACTTCATAATTACAATAGATTGGAGTTCAAAGACCAAGTGATGAAAAGAAACTTTCTAATACGGGGTTCAATTCCCTATATAAACTTCCCTTCTGTGGCCCCATCTACCACTCGCATTTATATTGCCATTCTACTTTGTCATAAAAGCAGTCACCTTGTAACCCTTTTTATCAAGTAATCTATGCACTACCTAAAAGTACACTCGGCTCCATCAGGCGAGCTGTATAGGTTTCATTACACAAACAGACCAATTCTGCGCGCTCAGCACTACTTGTCAATAAACGCACGCGGTTGCAAAACAGCAAAGTAGGCTCCTTGCCTTCGGAGACCAGAGAGGGGACCGCCAGTTTTGCAAAACAAATTCCCTGCAATCAGTGAGGCTAATCTGTCAACAAATTACCATTAAAGTCACACCTCCTGAAAGTTCAAAAAGAGATTTCTGATTAGACAAGTGAGAGCGGGTATTATTATTATTATTATTATTATCTCACAGGTCAGGGCTTAAAATTGCCTTCGCAAAGTAGGGATGCTTTGGCTTAAAGTTGAAGGTAGGCTTCACGCATGGTGAAACGTGGCACCTAGCTTTCTATATATTTGGCTCTTTCTCTGTTGTCGTTTCTCATGCCATCTCACTTTTCAACAGAGAAATTAATGACACACAACTGTTTAGTAATCAGACCTTGAAAGGATTTCATATAAGGCTCACATCAAAGGTTACCTAAATCTCTGACAATATTTTGATGACAGGGAGGTCCAAACTCCCAGAGTAAAGAACTTTAGCACTCAGGGTGAAGTGTGCCTTTTCCACCTTTTCCTGAAAGAGTCACAAAAGGAATGGAGGAAAAGTGGGAGTCTGTTATTGTTATGGCGGCTTTTTCTTTATTTGTCACAACTATCCAAATCCTCTCTTACTTTTATCTCAATTTGTTTGCATGGTTTTTGCTAATGTTTTGGGGGACACCGGTTCCTACTACAAATTTTTGATCATCAATAGCTTCTATATTCGAACTCTGCCTTGTGTTCAAAAAGAATCTAACTTGGTAGAGTGAGTCCTTAAAAATTATAGTTTGAGGTTTTTACCCACCACTGAAGGAAGGTGCTAGCCCCTATCACAGTGCCTACCTCAATGAGAGAACTCAATAAATTAAGATCATCTACATTCTACATTACCTTCCAGAAGCTTCCCTTATTAGAACCAGAGATGCTGACTATCTTTTCCCTTCCAGTGGCATCAAAAGACCCTCCTTTCAGACACAGTCCCTGCTATCAGCAAGGCAAAAGGCCACTTGAGTGTGTTCTTTGTTTGTTTTCTTTTTATTTTACTTTTTATTTTTTTCTCATTGCAATACGTGCCCTCCTTAATACCCATCACCAGGCTAACATATCCTCCCCACCCCCCTCCCCTTTGAAACCCTTAGTTTGTTTCCCAGAGTCCATAATCTCTTGGTTCATCTCCCACTCTGATTCCACCCCTTCAGTATTCCCTTCATTCCCCTAATGTCCTCATGTTATTTCTTATGTTCCACATATGAGTGAAATCATAGGATAACTCTCTTTCTCTGCCTGACTTATTTCCCTTAGCATAATCCCCTCCAGTTCCATCCATGTCGATGCAAATAGTGGGTACTAATCCTTTCTGATGGCTGAGTAATATTCCATTGTATATATTCCTAACAAAGTTAACAAAGCAACCTTTTGCAAAGAGAAGAATGATAAGGCCGAACTGGCCATTGCTACCTGGCCTTTGTACTAATCCACACTTAATCACTTGGGCCTCCCTCTGTAGAGGGAGGAACAAGGCAAAGGATGACCACAATAACAGTAACGTGGTTCCCACAAAGGAATACGAGTACAAATGAGAAGCACACAGGGGTGGTCTCTTTCGTCGGAGCTTACTGCCCATCCAAATGCAACAGCGATTTCTCCCACACGTTGTTTTTTATAGGGGCACCTCAAGCTGGAAGTGTTGGCAGGACAACCTCCCTCTTTTGCTCGATAGCCACTAGTCATTGTGGTAACAAGAACAAAATGAGGACATTCATTCCGCCATGCTGGAAATGAAGAGAAGAATTTTTAATATTTGTGTATGGGTTTATGCTAACAGGTTTACACTCTGGTCATTATCCTTTGGTGACTCGCATCAGGAGATTCCAAGAAATAGACCCGTGATTCTCCTGGGCCCTTCTGATTGTGTATTGTCTACATCCTCTATGAACATACACAGCCAGATTTCCTTCTCGAGCCCCCTCCCACTCCTCCTGTCTCTCTGAGGTTCTCTGGTCCTGGGCATCTCCCAGGCATCTCATCTCTTACCTCCTTTAATAGCTCATTGGCAAAATGCAACCCAATGAATCCCTCTTCTTCCCTCTTAGGATGTTTCAGAAGCTACTTGTCCTTCCTACCTCTCTTAACTCCTTAGGACTCATCCAATGTTTTCCTCTCTTTCTTTTACATTATTAACAGGAAACGTGTATATAGACACATGTTGATGGTGGGTAGGTATCTTTTGGGCCAAAAGGTCCAACACCTTAAACCAAATGTCAAAGAACCGATGTCAATGAATGAAACAAATACATCACTTATCTACACTCTCTAAATAATCCATATTTAATCCATATGTAGTATATCTTTTTTTTTAATGTCTTTCTCACAGACTACCTCCACACTGCCCTCCTCATATAAAACAATAGCCACACCTCAAAACCACAGCAACCAAAGCTCTCTCTATCCTGATTTGCAGACAATAAAACTGCCAGGTGGTACCCAAAAAAAAAAACCCATCATTAAATGGAATGTTGTTAAGAAATAGCTGTTTTATTTAACAGCTATTCATTTTTATTGAATAAACATTTTCTAGTATGCATTCTGTTAATTGACCTGACAGCATATGCTGTATATGGAGAAACTTCTAAACATTATGCTCTATGTAATATGCTTATCTGAAAAAGCTCTCATTTGCAGCAATATGGAAATAAAATTCTGCTCTCTAAAATTCAAGACTTTTAAAATGCATTAATCCACACAGTTTATGAAATTGCTCTGGACATTTTAAAATCCTTTCTTAAGGGGGATAAAAAAAAAAGAAAAAACTTCAGTAACTGGTAATAGTATTTGTTGCTGAGTTTCGTAATGGAGTAGTGTATATCCAGTACAGACCTCTTACAGACCCAGAAATGGGGCAGGCATAATAGAAAATAAAAAGCAGTTATGGTATCGGGTAAAGAATGACCCAGTGGCTAAAAGAAATGTTCGGAAACTCTATCAAATTATCTTATTAGGAAACTATTGTTATAATAGTTTCATGGCCCAGATAGAAGTAGGCTTGAAACATTACAGAGATAATACATTTCGTTTTGAGGAAGGAAGACAGTTGGGGAGTGTGTTGGCGGGTTCCTCCAAGCTACTGGCAGCACCTCTCCTTGGTGATGGCTTCTGAGTGATGATGGTATCTTGCAGAACGACCAACCCCCCTCCCTAGAGGGCCACAAACGAGCAATGCTGCTGGGTGGGAGCTGGGGCAGCCTGGAGGGTGGCAGGCTCCTTGACTTCACGAGCAATCCATCCCCTAACAACTGTTGCCCTTGTAGGAATATTGGTCTAGGGTTACTGGATCTTCTGGTTTTTCAAGAGAAGATGGAAAAGCCAGATTCTCCTGATTTTTCTAGGTTGTCACCTATGTAATTTTTTTTTTCCTTTTTAAACAATTCTTCTTAGACCTGATTTAGCCAACCTGTAGACCAGTCCCAGCATAGAAGTCACTCATTCCACAGCTAATCTTTGTGAAAGCTCTCCATTCTGAAAGGGCACTTGCTATCATTTGTAATTATCTTTGGTAATAAGAATCAAACATGGAAAGGCTTGCATTTATTTTAAAAGTCCTGGCACTAGGCAAAAATTCTCCCTATATTGTCAACGATGGCACTGGTACAACTGGAAAATCCTATAACGTTCAGTGTTACACACAGCATAATTAACTCATTTTTATACCAAGCCCTTTTAAGCCACATCTTTTTGTTCCGTGGACTTCTAACATATTTTACAGTTCTAATTCTCTTCCACTGTCCTACATTAATCAAAGCTGTAACCCCTGTTGTCTTTGTACTACAGAATCAGAATGTGCCCCTGGCGAGGAATGGGGGAAAAGTCAACAGGAATTAAATTTCAGTGCAACTGTTTACTCAACTGTGGCCTGCAGTTATTGAAATTTTATCCGTGGTTTTGTGTGACTACCGCAGTAATGAATTCAGCATGGCTGTGATTTTCTCACTGCTGGTATTCTCACTTCAAGTAAAAACCTGTAGAATAAAAATGACGAAAACAACCCGAGTCCATCACGTTGACCCTCACATTTCTTCAAAGCGCTGACTTGTTGCCATTTTCGGTCTGGAAGGAAACTAGGTTCATTCTAGTCCTGCAAAACTTTTTCAATCCCTTAGCCGCCCCCCCCACCACCAATTCATCGAGAGATTTACTTGTCCCCCAACAACCTGTGAGGAGCCTCATCATACACTTGGAGGGGCAAACAGTTGTCAGTATTTTGTCTTAAAAGATCAAAAAGGGCCACCAAGCACAATATGTGAGGTTTTCGCCGTATTGATAAATCCAAGCACACTCTCTCTTCCTAAATCATATCAATAGCAAATAAAAATAAACTTGTTATAAAAAGTATTTAAAATGAGTTTCGAAGTACAACAAAATGTACTGACATCCATAACACGTAAACACCATGTTTTCCAAAGTGGTCACAGCCAAGATAAAGAGGGGAGATGTGGATAACTAATTTTGTTACCGATGCTTTTTAAGGAAGATGTTGTTAACATGCACTTTCCTAACTGTCTTCTATGAGGCCAATGTGTTGTTGCTGATATTGGTGTAGGGGTGTGTGTGTGTGTGTGTGTGAGAGAGAGAGAGTATGGTACATATATAAAGATTTTGGCCGACTTACTACTTTAAGATGGTAAACGATTTTTTAGTACTTCATATAAAATTCTAAAGAAGTGAATTTCCCATTTATTTAATTAATGTACCCTAAATACTAAGCATGTGGGGTTCCCACCCCATAGGTCAACAGCACCACACCTCAACTGCTTAAGAACTGGTGGCTCTTGGCCTTTGTAGGGTAAGGACATAGAACACAGCACTCCAAGATCCCGGTGGCTCTCTCCATTGAACCGTAAGTACCCGAGAATACCACATGAACGACACACGTGCATACACGGATACTATCCTACCATCCGAGGATATGTTTTGCTAACTACTTCAGTGGTTAGAATTCTGCCATTGGCACTCATTTAAGTGCACGATCTTCCACACAACATACGTCATAAATTCCAGCTGATGGGGTACCCAAGGTGCAGGCACAGAAGGTTCTGGACAACCAGGGACAGAGGTCACATCACATAGATGAAGTGCTCGTCGTGAGACCTGAGCTTGTCTGCTAGTTTCCTTTTCTTTCTGTCCTAGCTTCCCCCAGCAGGTTCCACTACCTTCTAACAGACTAACAATGTAACGATTCTTCATATTTTAAAAACTTCTCAGCAAGTAAAAAAATGAAACATCCTCAGAGCCTGTCGAAGGCTATAACCCTCATACAAAAAGGGATTTCCTTTCCTTCCTCAATACGCTTTCCAAGAAAATGGTTTGAGAAAAGGCTCGTCTGCCTCCTCCTCATCCCCCAAAGATTTCTAATTTTTTTTTTTTTCCAGAAAGGCCCGAAGATGCAGCGTTCTTTTTCACCTTCTTGCAAGGGCACCACAACTATGTACCGAGTAGATGAATCCAAGACCAAAATGGAACACAACCCACCCATTATCATTTAATAAAAACAAATCCTATTTCCTGATTCCAAGAGAAGCTGGAAAACAGTCTGTCTTCAAGCGGGTGCTATTTACTTATCTGAATTACCCGCAACATTTGGGCCACATAACACCATTTTCTGGGGCACCTTTACCACTTGGAAATATTTAATCCGTCCCTCATGGGTACCCACTGACATGACTATGGAGAACGTAAGGAGAATGAGTATGTCCCAATTTACATGCATTTGGGGGAACCACCAATAAGAACTAATGTAATTAGTTCATTAAGAGGACTTAGCCCCATACCAGCTGCCATATGTACACAAGACACATAGGCCAGTGGTCCACACCCTGAAGTTCCTCCAGGCACCAGGAGGCCACTTCTTACACTGAAGCCTGTGCTGTTGATGCTATGCCTGCTGTATACCCGCTCCTGCCTGTCTGTTTCTACTGTTTGCTTCCACTCCCTCTTCCATCCCCTGTTCCTTTCATCCACCATCCCTCCTTTGGTGTCGTTCTTCACCAGTCTCAGTAAGCCCGTTTATGAGTATGACTTTTTAACTCAAGCATAGGGAACCATGTCTGCAATTCATTTTATCCCAAATAGTTCAGCTTCAGGCTGCCACCGTGGGGCCTGAGAAGAGGTGAGCTCAAGCTCATCTTTAACAACTGCTCCCCAAGACAGGGGGCGGGGGCAGAGGGAGTAGCTTCCAAGAGTCTCGGCTCCCAAGAGCTTGAGCACTAGTCTCCGAGGGCCACCACCCCGCGCTGGATGCTGCTGACAGGCGGCCAGCCCGCCACGTGAGCCTCCAACACTTGCACGGGGGCGAGTGCGGAGGGCGAGCGGGAGCGCCAGCCCGCAGTCCGCCCGCATCCCGCACAGCCCGGAGGCCACGGTACCTGCTGCTGCTGCTGCTGCACGTGCACGAGCTCGGCGGCCCCCGCGTCCGCGGCTGGCGTCTCCCCGTTGGACCGTCCTTCGCGAAGACTCCCGCACTGGAGCAAGTGGTTGCCGCCACTCGACCCGTTCTGGATGGCTGAACCGTTACTTTTTGTCTCAGTCCCAGATTCTTGCATCATGACTCAAAAACCTGATAGAGGGATTTTGAGGAGGGAGCAGGGAGAGAGAGAAAAGCAGCTGTTAAAACAGTTGTTGGACAGAAGGAGAAGGGCCCTGCCTTCCGTGTTGCCAGACTCTGTAAACAGTTGTCCTTTTCTTTCACACACTCTTGGCCCTGGGTTGTGGGCTAGTCCCTTAGTGTCTGAGGACGGAGGGGTCGGGCCAGCTTCAAGAGTTCGTAGTGGTCCTTTCAAGAAGCTGTTTCCCCTTGGAGAAAAATCCTTTCGGGGGAACTCGGGATTTATGGTTAAATATCTGTGACTATCTGGATGTTTTTCTCAAAAAGGAGTAAGTTGTTGTATGTGGCAATATTAGGTGTAACATTAAATTTCAGTGTGTGCAGGCTCTGCGTTGGAGTGGTACACTCCTAGAGAGAAAGTCTCCAGCCCCACCCTATCAAGACAGGACACACACCACGAGGAGAGCCCTGAGATCATTTGAGCCGAACACCCTCACGGTCAAAAAGACAAGAGCATTTAAAGATTCGTACTCCCCAGAATGATTCCGGTACTGAGAAATCTTCAAAATTGGTGATTCCAATGAGATCAGCCACATTTAGAGAGAAAGAAAAAAAAAAAGAAAAGAATCCCCTCCCCCCACTTTTCAGGAGCTAAAAAAATTTCAGACTCTGATCTTTGTCCTATGGTTAAAACTGTCCTAAGAAATCCTTTTCAAAGTTAGGGGATTTTCTCATGCTGAATTACTAACCTCTAGTTTGTTTTAAGGCCTGAAAGGTCGGGACATCTTATATTTATTTTGGAAAAAAATCTGGCCTTAGGCAGACCAAAGAAAAGGTCTGAATGCAAAATTATGAAGTGTCTAATAAAAAACATATATGTGTATGTGTTTGTAAGTATGTATGTATGTCTATATGTACAGTGTAAGATGTGCAGCTGGAGGATATCACCTACATACATGTAAATGTATTTCATGTTCTGCCCAGCTACTTTCTAGGTACAAAACCATTACCCACAATTCAGCTCTCAGTAAATGCATCTGATTACGACAAAAGATAGATCATATTTACTAAAACCAAGTGTTACCAGTGCCGTACCAAGCCCACCAGCCGGTGATTTACGTATATTTCCCAGTTTAGTTCTGAATGCCACTGGTATCTCCAGTATGCAGATGAGAAAACTAGGCCCCCACGAGGACCATCTTAATTTGCCCAGCATAAATCATTAGTAGTGGTGCAATCAGGATTTGAACAAGTTCAGCCGGATGTCAACATTCTTAACCATGTGTTTTCTTACAGCTGAGGTGTAGTAGGGAGCAAACAGTGTAATGGCAGGATCATACTCCAAATTCACAGACGAGGACTTTGAACAGGAAAAGCAATAGTCACTAAAGGACCTGACAGTTCCAATATCAAAGCTAAGAAATGTCTGAATATTAAAACTTCAACGTGAAACACCGATCTCAGATCAAAGGGCTGAAAACTTGTAACAAATACTCGTGCATTGTGGAAAGACATGTGCAATCTGCATTACGGATCCCCCCCTCACTTGCAATATGTGACAACAGGGAAATTGAAACACTTGGGACATCTTTAGAGGAGGCTGCCCTCTTGCTGGAAGTTGGTTCAAATCCCTTTTCTACCGACTTCCACAAAAGCCTAATGGAAAATTAAAAGCAGTGCCTTTCAGTGCCCTGTATGATCCAACTTAAGTACAAACTTTATAAACCCAGAAGACATGTTTAAAGTTAATCCAATTCTGAAGGGGATTAAGAATGGCATTTTTTGTTGTTGTTGACAGGTGGAAAACAAACTCAGAGGCAACAGCTGATTCATGCTCTTTTCTTGAAATCAGACTTTCCCATAATTAGAATCATTTAAAAACGGCCTTTATAACCTTACTGTCTACAGAGTATAAAACCTATCAAAAACACAACTAAAACTTTCTCTAAGATAGAAGAACCAGGCAATACAAGTACCTTGTTTGTTGCCAAAAAGGAATTAATTTGTGCAATTGAGGGGGCTTTCCCCCCCAATGTTTCTGTTTCACAAACCTGCCCATTCGTACAGAAATGAAGGAAAAGGTGGTGTTTAGGTATTTGAGGGAGAGAATGGTTGTGCTAGCATAGTTAACAAGGAAACGCACGCAATTCTTAGATATGTCACAAGCATACCTAAAGAGAAAACAAAAACACTTTTCTTTTTTTAAACTTTCTGGAAAGCCTACTCACATCAGCAAACAGACCCCCCAAAAGATAAAAACATGGCTTGCCCAGGAGATCTTTACCTGCCCTCAGAAGGGGGCCTAGTTAGCCACATATCCTGTCCTCCGAGCTATAGGAAAGACTCTGCTTTTCCCAGCCTGCGACCATTGGGATGCCTGACCTCAGAACAGGTGTCTAAGAGACTGGCCCTGCTTCTGTTTCCTGGGTTTGACACCGTGGTGGTGGGTGGAGTAGGGACGATCTCCAATCCACAATTTGATAAGGTTTTGCTCTACGCAGTTCCAAGAAGACTGCCAAGTCCTCCAGGAGAAGTTCTGCAGGCATTTCGCCAAGCAGCTTGGCTTGCGAATCGGGTCTGTGAGAGTGCAGGCATTGGGACCGAAATTGCATAAAGGATTATTTTGGTCTGAGGATGTCCTTAATTAGTCAAGTGCTAACAGTAGTATGTAGGTTGCAAGATTTAAAATTTCCCATAATCTCCCACACCAATCAGGAGAAAACAGCTTTTTGAAAAGCACATGTGAAAAATTAGGAGTGTCGATGTCTAAGAACATTTCTAACAATATCTGGGCTGGCAATATTTCTTTCTATGGAATGTTCCAAGCCATTTAATAAGGCTTTATGTCTGTACAACACTTCACAAACTACAAGGCTCTCTGAGGTACTTTTCAAACTCATAAGTCCATCAAAGAGAGGAGGCAGGTGAAATTTATCCCATTTTACAGATAAGAAAACCAAAGCTCCGTAGGTTAAGGAATAGATACAGCCATCATCCTTGCCTGTTTCAGATGTGAACCTGTCCATTCTATGAATGACGGAGAATTTCCCATTTGCAAAGTCCTGGGCAAGATGGTGCATTAGTAAATGAATGAAAAGAAAACTAAGTAATTCCAGGAAAGACAGTACCAAGGTGGCAGGTAGACAAACAAAAGCATCTAAAATACGAAGATGAAAGTGTCAGCATTCTTTAGCAAACACCTCCATTTGTCTTTTTCTATTGAGTTTTACAATTTGAGAATCATCTGAGAGCAGGGCAGTGTATGCGAGAGGCACGTGCATTTTCTGACATCGAACACTGTACCTTCTTTTCTTAGCGGGAGCTTGTCATAGACACTCAGTTTGTATAACCTCCACTTCCCTCTGGGACTCCTTATAACCAATGAACTGCCCTGCTCCATGGCAAATCGAGAGCAAGAGACGATACGCCATCAGCCCGAGCGTATGGATACGAAGGCATGGCTCCTGGAGGACGTGACCAGCCCTCCCCACTAACAAGCCCTCCGGAAATAAACATAAATCTTCCTCTGGTTTCTTGCGTGTCTTCTCTGAATGAGCCGGTTCTGTTTAAGTCACATACAGACCCGTTCAACACACCCCTGCGAAGGCCGAGGCTGTAATCCCGTGGATGTCAGAAAGCGGAAGGAAGCCAAAATGGCCCACTTCTGGTCTTGCTTCTGGAAGCGTGACAGAGCTACTGATTTCCGAAGATCGATTTTTGTGCTGAAGGAACTTGTAGAAAAGGATAAGAACTGAGGTTAGCCTGCTTATTTATTGTCGCTGCCAACAGAGCAAACCCTGGAAGTATTCTGGAAAATTCATAATGTCCAGGCCAATGTATTTATAGTAAATTAAAGCAATGCTTTATTATTATGATTATTTCCTTGGTTACAGTGTTGATGCTGAAAATTTAAGGAAAATAAAGCCCTTGTTATCATGCTTGTGAAAGATTTTAAGCTAACAAAAAGTTCAGTCTTGATTCCAGGGCAGTTAATTAAGGTTGACCAAGTCAGGCAGAAGTAAATTAACTTGGCTGATCAATTATTTATATGAAGCAGAATAAATGCCCTTAAAGAACTTGGTCTGTTCATGAAAGGATGTGTAAATTAAACTAAACACAGTTTTGTAAAATATATTTATACTTCTATGGGAAGAAGAGAGGAGAAGTTAATGGTGAAATCACTTGTAGGAAAATGATGACGGTGATGACATGGTCCTCCCCCAGCCCAAAGCAAAAATCATTTTCTCATTGTTCATCCAGTACCAGGTAAGAAGGAAATGGGAGGTATTTTTTTTTTTTTTTTTTAGATTTTATTTATTTGACAGAGAGAGAGAGAGATCACAAGTAGGCAGAGAGGCAGGGGAGGAAGCAGGCTCCCTGCTGAGCAGAGAGCCCGATGCGGGGCTCGATCCCAGGACCTGGGATCATGACCTGAGCTGAAGGCAGAGGCCTTAACCCACTGAGCCACCCAGGCGCCCTGAAATGGGAGGTATTTTGAAGAGATAACAGAAGCTCTTGGAGTGGGGGAGGGAGAGAGGGGAATGGCGGTAAAAGGAAAGAAGAAAGGAAGAACATAGGGAAGGGAGGGACAGAGAAGGGGAAGAAGGGTGGGAGGGAAGGACAGAGGGATGACAAGGAGGGAAGGAGGAAGAAAGCAACTCTAAGAATGGGGTGATCATGTGAACTTCTGTATTGTGGAATTACTGAGCAAGAGGCATGCCTACTTCATCAGTTAGACTCTGTGCAGAGTTTACAGGCCGGACAAAAATAAAGGTGGGAGTCAGGCTAGCTCTAGTTCTAAAGAAGGACTCATGTCACATCATGATGATTCAAAGTCCACATTGATCATGTTCATGTGATTCAGGAAAGAAGAAAAACTTGTGCGTATTAAGATATAAAGCATACATTTACTTCTGGGTTTCATCAGATAAATGAATGGTTTCCCTTTAAATGTGCAAAAGGTCGACCTGGCAACATAATACACATAAAGGAGTTTAAAGGAGCACAGTGCAGCTAAGGGGATTCCTCCCTGCCGGCAGGCAAACAGCAGGGTGGCCCAGGACACGAACCCAGTGCCTTGCTCTC